>NC_091806.1:14512500-14815530 GCF_041296235.1 Equus asinus
TTGGGGACATTTGAGGAGGCTAAGAAATCATTACCCCTCCACAGGTAAATCTGATAGTTCTGAAAATCAATAACTCCTAAGAAATACTATTTGATTTCTTACTATTTCCCCTTTTGAAAAGAAAATGGAATTAGTAGTGGACCTAAGAACTGCCACATTAAGATAAAATCACAGGCAGACAGACTGGAGACTCTTTTTGACAAAGATAGCGGGTGACTTGCAGTATATTAGGACGTCAGGCAGGCCTTACACTGTCCTATCCCTGACCTTGGTTACAGATCCATTTCACAACACAGCTAAGATCTAGAGTAAGCTTTCACGTTGAGCTTTAGCCAGTTGTTGGAATTCAAAAAATCATCCATCCCTTTAATGTGTATTTTTCCTCCAAGCCTACAGCCTTAGAATTTGGCACAAGAAAATATACTCCCACTTCATAGGCTTTTAATAATTTCCTACACTTATTATTAAGAGAAAAGTTTAAAGGGATTTTTCTACATGAGTGTAAGGGTAAAGGTGCAAAAGAAAAAAATAATTGTGAACATCTCTCCTCCCCCTTTCCTTTCCTTCTCTTAGGGTTTTCCAGTTCAGTTTTGCACTGAAATATGACGGCATTGCTGTACCCAGCATGACTAACAGGTTTACGTTGGTTTTTTTCCAGGGAAATACACTTTTCTCCACTGTCTTTGTGTCTCTTGCCAACATTGTCATGGATTTTACTGACCTTTCAGCTTAACCATCCCATTTGGCCTAAGTTCTCAGAAAAGATTGCATAGGGCTTGACGATTTTTGGTTTTCTTCCCCTGCATGACACATAGATCTTTAATTCTTACATATACTAAGCATAATTGTGACTGTTTTCAATAATTTTATTATTTATCCTGTAATGATTTTATACATTTAATTATTATCTTCTTTTGGAATATCCTTATTCCTACCATTTTACCACTCGTCATCCACTTGGAAAGAGAGAGAAGTACTGAATGAAGACAAGAGTCTTTTAACAATTTGGAAAGCAACCATCTAGTGGAAGTCTATTGCACTGTAGGCTGAATGTGAGATGGGAAGGAAAATTCTCAGACACCATTCAACACAAATGATCTGCACCGACATATTTAAAACTTTGAATATTTTAGTGAGAATGATGACATAAAAGTTGTTCTATATTCCTTCACTTCAGGTTTTTTTTGTTTTTGTTTTTGTTTTTTGAGGAAGATTAGCCTTGAACTGACTGCTGCCAATCCTCCTTATTTTTCTGAGGAAGACTGGCCCTGAGCTAACATCCACGCCCATCTTCCTCTACTTTATATGTGGGACGCCTAGCACAGCATGGCGTGCTAAGTGGTGCCATGTTCGCATCTGGGATCCGAACCGGTGAACCCTGGGCCGCCAAAGTGGAACGTGCGCACTTAACCTCTGGGCCACCGGGCTGGGCCCTACTTCAGCTTATAACTTGAAATATGACTATACTAAATATACTTTCACAACTGGTGTTTCTCCATGTGCATCCCAGAAATCAAATCCCAGACTATGCGTAATACATAGTAGAATGGTGTAATCCTTAATGAGAAAGTTTGTTTCCTTTTCCTTCTGTTTTTTGAGTGCAAAAAGAATTCAGATAGGATTGTGAAGATTCTCAGAAAGATTGTCTCTTTGCAACCTTCCTAAAACCAACAGAGTACTATAAGAGCTAAAGTCAAAGGCTGAGGCATTTCGTTCTTCAAACTAAGGGAGAAAAATTTTGTGTACATTAATGACAGCAAGTTCTATACTTAGAGGGACTTTGTGGCAATACCTCAGAATCCACTGTAAGAGGAAGGTGTAATCTATCAGAGAATAGAATCATGTGATAAAAATGCTTATATGTGGTTTAAACATCTTGATTCAATTATCTCAGTCAGTGCTTCAACCCTGGCTGTGCATTAAAATCATGTAGAAAGCTTCTTAAAATATACCAATATGTGTGCCCCACCTGAATGAAGCTAGGACCCAAATATCAGTGTTTTTAAAAATTCTGCACCTGAACTTAATGTGAAGGCAGAGTTGATAGCCACTCATGTAAATGTTAGTTTTGTTAATATATGATTTAATAAAGCAACAGAGTTATTTCTTGAAAGGTATGAACTTTGTATGTCCCGTTCACCTTGCAAAATTTGCTGTAGTGATTAAAGGTGACTCATTTTTTTCAGTCCCCAGTCAATTTCTACCTGTTTCCAACAGTCTAACCTGCAAGTTTTAACTGTCAATTATCAAGGGTTTGGGTCAGGCACCATTTCACTAGCTTGTGTTATTAAAACAAACCCCTGATTGTGCTCCCTTCTGTACGCTGTTTACATGGCAGTTGGAGTTTATTGTAGTAAGTCAGTCTCCACTAGTAACATCAGGGAGGAAACAAATCTACATGCTATGAAAATCAACTGATGTGAGTTGGCAAATGTACCTCATTGATTTATTTATTCAACGAACGGATGCTGCGCATCAACTGATTCAGACATTTGCCCAAGTTCTGGGGATGTGACACAAGTAAATTTCCTGCCCTCATGTGTCTAATATTTTAATGAATGGGACAGACAAAAACACACAAATAAAACTTTTTATAAAAATAATAATTTTAGAAGTGATAAATGATATAAGAAAAACAGATGCATGGTTCATGAGTAACAAGCTATTCGGAATGAAGCTAATTTTGACAAGTGGCCAGGCAATGCCTTTCAGAGGAGGTGTTATTAGAAGAGCGATCTAAATGAAGTGATGAAATGAGTCACTCAAAATTATGATGGAAGAACAATCTAAGTAGAGGGAATAGTATGTGCAAAGGCCCTGAGGTAAGAATGTGCTCAGCCTGTTCAAGAAACAGTTATAAGGTTAATGTGGCAGGAGAAGTAGGACTGAAGAGAAAGTGGTCAAAGAGTTCGGAGAAGTAGATAGGAACCATCACATAAGTCCTTGTAGACTCTGTGATGTTTCTTAAGGAGTTTAGATTTTAGCCAAAGTGTGGTGGAAAATCTTGGAGCACTTAACAAAGTCAGTAACATGATGTGATTTATGTTTATAAAGACCACTGGCTTGTGTTGGGGGTTAGAGGATTTCAAGTGTGGAACAAGGAAGATCATTATAGTAGCTTAGACAAGAGATAATTTTGTCTTAGATTTGGCTGTTAGAGGAAATGCTGACAAGCTGTTTTTCTTTTCTTTTCTTCTTTTTTTTTTTTTGAGGAAGATTAGCCCTGAGCTAACTACTGCCAATCCTCCTCTTTTTGCTGATGAAGACTGACCCTGAGCTAATATCCATGGCCATCTTCCTCTATTTGTATATGTGGGACGCCTACCACAGCACGGCTTTTACCAAGCGGTGCCATGTCCGCACCTGGGATCTGAACCAGCAAACCCGGGCCGCCGAGAAGCAGAAGGTGCGAACTTCACCACTGCGCCACCGGGCAGGTCCCTGGCAAGCTGTTTTAAGAATCAATGTGTAATATTTTGAAAGTACAGCAAGCAAGTCTTCCTGATAGTATAGTTTAGATTAAAGAAGTAAAGTAAAGGGTATGAGATAAATTGAAATAGGAATATGAAATATGTATAAGATATAAATTGGGACATTGTGCAATAAAAAGATATGAGTGAAATCAAAGGGGATGTTAATTGAAGAAACTAACAGGTGTTGATGATCCCCATTATGCCATGATCCATTATGGTGGTAGCCATGTTTCAGGATCAGAGGTTCTTTTTCCATAGCCTATTTAGGGAAAACAATGAGCTAAGTCAAACTTCATATGTGGTAGCCAAGTTAAGGTGGGAATAGCAAAGATGTCAGCAAAGTATGGTACATGAACTTCAAAATATGTTTTCAAATACAATGTCCACTTGAATCAGCACCACTAACCACCTGAAGGCATCCATTGAAACTCTGAGGGAAATTATGAAAGTGGTTTATTTTCATACGATATATTACATAGGTTCCTTTAATGAAAGCTGATTATCTTCCCCAAATTTTCATATCTCTCGTTTCAGATGTTTGTTCTCAATCCCCTTTTGGTGCATTTTTATGTCTACTTCTCTTGAATATAAAAACATATATGCTTAATTTTTTCAACAGAGATCTTGATGTTTTACATTTTAATAACTCAAATATTTCTTTCCTTATTTTCTTTTAATCAAAACAGATACTTTTATTAATGGGAGAAAAACATTCCTGATTTAGAATTTTCATTTCTTACATAAGAGGTTTATGTCATTGTTTCCATACAATATTTGCAATTATTTCTTCTTTAATTTCATATCTTACCTTTCATTTTGTGTCTACTAGCAAATTATTTTAAAATAACCACTACTCTAATATGCATGAAACTTTGTTTTCAGTGTTTTACAACTAAATTGTGGCATAAGCATATTCCAGATTGCCACACTTTGAAACTGGTCTTTATTTAAGAGGATATCACTTCTTGATATAAACCATTTTAGTACATCACTAATTTAATATTTAGGGAGTTTTTATTTTTCCCTCTTTAGGAACATCTTTATGCATATAAGTCACTATTTCTGATCAGTTATTGTATTAAGATGGATTTCTACAGTTTTGTTCTTACTTCTTTTTATATTTCTTTCTTTTTGGATGTAGTGATGTGTGAAATCACCACTAGCAAATGAGCATCCTAGTTTCCCTGCATCTTCAAAAGCATTGGGAGAATTCATTTTATTGTGTGTATGTGTGAATATATTAGATAAAAATTCAAGACAGAAAACATTCGTGCATCAGATACAATTTATTGGAACTCAGCATTAATTTATTTTACCTTTTCTCAACTTCATAGTATGCTAGCTATTATGATGGTGGTGTTTAAGCTTGAGAGGAAGAAGAAAAAGCCTGAGTAAAAGAAATATTTTGGGGCAGGCCTGTTGCCAAGTGGTTAAGTCCACATGCTCTGCTTAGGCGGCCCAGGGTTCGAATCCTGGATGCGGACAAGGCATTGCTCATTAGGCCATGTTGAGGCGCTGTCCCACATGCCACAACTAGAAGGACCCACATCTAAAATAAACAACTACATACTGTGGGGATTTGGGGAGAAAAAAAGCAGGAAAAAAATTTGTTTCTAGATTAAAACATAGTAGATAGAGATATTGATATTTATTTGCATCATCCCTCTTTCCTAACAAACAGTTAAGTATAGCTTTGTTTACGCCTGAAGATCTCAACCTATTCAGAAGCACAGTATTTTTAAGGAGAAAAATAACAGAAACTTGAATTGGAAGAAAACTGGATGACTATCCTGTTCACCACTGTTATAGAACAGGTTTTCAATCCCTGCTTTTTTCTTATTTTCACATTCCAATTCGAACAGTAATAAATAAAGATCATTCAATTTAACATATTCGGATCTGGATGATATTGGAAATATGCCCTTTTTTGTTTGTTTCTTGCTTATAAAAGCAGTAAATATTTGTCATAGAAAATTTGTACATGGATATAAAGAATAAGTTTTACTTTTCCTTAATCCTGGTATTTTACCAAGTTATCATAATATATATTGTTGTACCCTTTCTTTTCATAAAAAGCTTTATAAAATGATTTGCCCTTTCCTTAACTGAGAACTCCTTTATTTTCATGTATGTATAACATGGTAATTCAAAAATCTGTCACATGATAGTCACATTCTCCTTATGGTCACAGCCCACACACCTTTCCAGAGGTTCTAGTTATTTAGAGCCAGCATATTGCCTGTGTTTACCCAGTTATTAAATGCAGGGAGTCCTCACTTTGCACAGTGCTGTGGAAACTGGGGCCCATGCAAAGCAGGGACACATTTCCAGTCTGTACAGGTTCCAGTTTACTGGTACTGTGCAAAATTAAGTCTGCCTGTGTTAGTATATCACTTGTTTCCTTTTTGTCAATTATAAAACAAATCTTACTATGAAAATCTTCTCCCAAGTTTCTTATTCTGCCTTCAGCACATTCTTAAAATTGGAATAGCTGAGTAAAAGCGTACAAACATTTTCTACTCTTAAAAGCATAATGTGAAATTAATTTCCAGAGAAACTGTATGCTTTTATTTTTCTAACATCAGTGTATAAAAGTGACTGTCATGTTGAGTTGTCTTAAATATGGATACTACAAAACAGTCTCTTAATTCCTGTGTTTTATTACTAACATTTTTATTCATTAATTTTAACATTTTTGTGTTTTTATTATTTTTAGTTCATACCCTTTGAAAGGTATTTATATGTTGGTGTTTAATGCTTTCTAAAACTTACTATGTCTTAATATTTTCACTTAATCTTAGGTGTGAGACGTAGAGGGAATTATGCTAAGCAAAATAAGCGAGTCTGAGAAAGGAAAACACCAGATGATTTCACTTGCATGTGGAATATAAACAAACATATGGACAAAGAATATAGTTCAGTGTTTACGAGGTGAAGGGGACTGGGAGCTGGGCACAGGGAGTGAAGGGGAGCACTTACATGGTGACAGTCAAGAAATAATATACAACCGAAATCTCACATTGATGTAAATTATCATGAACTCAATTTAAAAAATTGAAAAAAATGATAAACTAAAATAAAGAAAATTGCTATTGCAATCCTAACAAACAAACAAAAATCTTTGTCAAATTGTTAGGTGCTGCTTAATTTTAAATTATTTTTTGGTCAAAATGAAGTAACTTTTCTACTGTGAACTTCTCCCTCTGCTATTAAGCTCAGAGATGTTTTCTTCTGATTATTTTAATATTTATTTTAATTTCTATCAACACAGAATTGTTTTCAGTGACTGAATGATTCACAGGTGAGCAGTTATGTGTGGATGTGTCAGTTCTTTTGAGGGACAGTTCTTGGCAAAACCAAAATCCAGTTAGGGATAAGATACTGTATTTAGATATCTTTGTTGAAATATGTTTTGCATTCTGGACTCTGGTATGGTATAAAAATAAAGGTTTGTGTAAAATGTTTAATAAATAAGCAGCATTAATGTGCCAAGGCTACATGCTTTTCTCCTCATCTATAGGCCACCAGCACCTCTCTGCCTTTCTAGCAAAAATATTTAACTCACCTGTAACCTTTCATGCCTAAACAGTCCTCTCTAGGCCCTCCATGCCATACATCTCTTTGTCAGATCCGGGGACAAATCTATAACAATATAAGAATATAATTAAAACTAAAACGTTTTTCCATGTTTTTCCAGTAATTTGCAATGCTTATGTGCTCTACATGCAGCCACGTTTCATATTTTTGTTCACATGTACATGTACTTCATAAATTTAACTATTGCATGCATAATTTGGGGGTTAAACATTTGGGGTAGCTAGAAGCATCTGACTTGCACTTTCCTAAGATAAATTTAAAGGTAAAAAGTAATAAAGATGGAATTTGTCTACTAGAAATTGAAAGATTTTAAACTTATCTTAATTATAAGAATTTCACTTAAAATGCATATATAGATGGGCCAAAGAAAAACCAGAAATGGATTCATTTAGTGTACAATGAAGGTAACATTACACATTAATGAAAAATAAAGTGCTACTTAATAAACAGTAGAAGGAAAAGGGTTAAAATGTGAGGTGAAAAGTGATATAAAATGTTACAACATACAACAAAATTGCATTTAGAATAACTGGAGAAATTGCTACAGTATATGGCCATGAGAAATCAGTAACATAATATAGATGCTTGCTTATTTAATTTTAGAATGGAGAAAAACCACAAAACAAAACAAAAAGAGATAAAAATTAAAAAGTAAATATTCTTCATGTGAAGAATTACCAGAAACAACATGAACAGCAATCACCGAGCTGATGTATATCTTTTATTTGCTAAATATATATTTCAATTCTTTTTCTGTTCAAATTAAAATAGAAATCTTTCATAAGAATTTCAGTTGAGACAACAAAGAAGCAAATAATCATAAATGATATTTTTAGTATTAAGAAAAGTAGAGTGAAATGGTTACTTTGAAAGTTTATTTATCATAAGTGTACGTGGTTGATGCTTTCTGGAGAAAAAATTACCTACAGAAAAATTTAGCAAGGGCTTTAAAAATGTTCAAAGCATTTGGTCAGCAATTCCACATTTATGAATCTATCCTTGTGAACTAACCAGAGGGATATGTATACAGAGATATGAGTCAGTCATAACAACAAGAGAATGCCTCAATATGATGGAATAATGGTTTGCGAGACAAATTAAGTGGAAAAGAATAAACCAAATGCACAGAGCTATTCTCTTTTAATAGGAGATTGCAAATAAATATTGCTTTTACTTCAAAATTGAAACTAAATCTCATTCCAAAATTTAAAAATATTTCATTATTTTTCAATTTGCTTCTCTACAATTGATATGTAATGTTTTGGTAATTAAATTAAGCTATGATTTAATTTTGTGTATTATAACATTAAAAATAATGTTCACTAAAGATATTTAGTCTGTATGAAAGTACAAACATTGTACTCCAAGTGAAAATCAATGTTCAAACTTGTGTATGGCGAATGATTCCAATTTTGTTTTAGGAATTACAAGAATACATACGTATACTAATTTATTGAGAAAAATATAACAAAATTCAAACAGAAGTTGTCCATTGGTTTAGGACATATCACCGATAAATGTTACTTCCTCACAACTGTCTGTATTTTTAGTTATTTATAGTGAATATATTTGACAGAATCAGCCTTATTCAATCAACTGAGATTTAAGAATGGAGCCCAATTTTCCAAAACTGCATGTCATTTGAGTGATTTTCTGGAAAATACTTTGAATGCATTAGAGTAAATAGAGCAGTTGATTTCCTATGAACATTTAGTGTTGTGGTCTTAGTTAAAATCAAAGTGCCTAATATTAGAATACCAAACACTTCAGAAAATTTATAGAAAGTTTAATATATGTTTCAATATGCAGCCATCTAGTTGACTAATAATGCATAGATTAATGTGGATGAATTGTGTATTTCTTTATTAACCTTTTTACTGATGATTTTCTTAGTAGAAATTTTGAGAACTACTGGAACAGATGTATCTAGAGAACAATGAATAAGGTATTCTCCGCCAGAAAGATATGTAAACACTTACTTATTTGTATACTGTTTCAGGGCATTCTTGTGTCCCTAGAAGCCACCTGATAGACTCTATTAACTCTTAACAAATGTCAGTGCTACTACATAAAAACAATATATCTAGAATGCTTTATACTATACTGTGATCAAACTGGAGCCATATTCCTGGAAACTCATATGCAGGTGTTGAGAGTTTATTTTCAAAATTGTGGAGCATAACCAGTATTTATAAATGGGCCAACAGTTTTCAGGATGTGTATGATGTGGGTTGGGGGAAAATTTACAGAAAGTTTTGACCTATGTGTGATATATATATTGAAAATTTCCCCAAGATTATTCAAGTAATTAGTCAGGCACCAGAGCCATTATTCTATGCCACACATTGACGAAGAAATAATTTGATAAATAAAAAAAAGTGTAAAACTAGTCACCCTATTTTGAACCTCATTACGGCTTTGTAAACCATATAATTCAGAGAAGATGGATTTCTGATGTTTCCATAAGAGTGAGCTAATTATATTATGTACCCACAAGTAAGTAAAAATATTAAAGTATTATGTGGAATTATTGGATACTGCCAATTTATTTTTAAAGGATCCCTGCTAAAGACAATATTTTTATTTTCAATATTGCAGTTATTATTAAAATAAGTTTTCTTCAAGGTACTAATTTTGAGGAGAATTTAGTTAATGTCACTGAGAGTTCATGAAGCTAAATAAATCATGACTATAGAGTAGTAGGTTTAGCCTTTGAAGGGCGTCACTATGTCATCACAGGCATTAGTAAGTACAAATGAACAGATGCCTAAACTGCAATTTTATGAAAGAGATTTCCCTTTATTTGCTGGATGGCCTGGATCACATCCTTGTTCCTTAGGCTGTAGATCAATGGGTTTAGCATTGGGCTCAAAAAAGTATAAAACACTGCAACTGTTTTGGACTCTTCTACAGACTTCTCAGATGGGGGTCTTAAGTACATGTAGAAGAGGGTCCCATAAAATATGGTCACTGTTGTCAAGTGGGAACCACAAGTAGAAAAGGCTTTATATCTGCCTTCAGCCGAATGGATCCTCAGGATGGCTGCAATGATGAAAACGTAAGACAGGAGAATGATGAAGAGGGAGCTTAAGAGAGTAAAACCAGCAACTACAAACAGTGCCATCTTTTTGACATAGGTATCAGAGCAGGCCAACAATAAAAGTGGAGGGTCAGCACAGTAGAAATGATTGATTTCAAGGGAGCCACAGAAAGACAAGTGAAAAGTCAGCAGTGTCTGGGAGAGTCCATTAAGGAAGCCAAAAGTATAAGGGACTGTGACTAGAGAGACGCAAAGGTTCTTGGACATTCTGGTACTGTAATGTAAAGGGCTGTAAATGGCTACATAGCGATCCAAAGCCATTGAAGCAAGGATATAAAGCTCAGTGATCACCAGGGCAATGAATAGAAGACACTGTGTGAAGCATCCAGCATAGGAGATGATCTTCTGGTCTGAGAGGAAATTGTAAAGCATATTTGGAGTAACATTGGAAGAATAACAAATGTCTACAAAGGAGAGGTGGCTAAGGAAGAAATACATAGGAGTTTGGAGGTGGGAGTTGGTTCTGATCAGCACGATCATGCGCAGATTCCCTGCCAGCGTGATTAGGTAGATCACCAGAAACACCACAAACAGGAGCTTCTCTAGCACTGGATCATCTGTGAGTCCCAAGAGAATGAATTCCATCACTACAGTGTGGTTTTGAGAAGACATTTTCTTATCCCTTCAAAACTGAAAGTGACAAAGAAAGTGAAGAATTCTGTCTGATCAAGACCCTGCTTTTATTACTTTATTCCATCCATTTTATCACTTACTCATTGATCTATTCATGTATGAGTAAATTACTCTTTTCTTTTCGACAAACACATCAGGGTGTCCATGTAAATATTTTCACCCTATATCTCTGTTATCTCTCTATGTATATATGTGTATATATATATATATATATATATGTCTCAAACACACATACTCACTCTCTTATATATATAATTATGTATTTTTATATAATTATATTTATATTAATTAATATATTTGTAATAATATTTTATATATACATATTCATACACTTATACTGTCTTCTTCGGGAACTTCATATTTGATATTTTTCTCAAATTTTTTGAAAAAAAGTCAAAAAATGAAAGTCAGATATAAAAAACAGCAAGTCACTGGCATCATTCAATGGACAAATGGAGGAAGTTGGGTTTCTAAGGTTCCTTCAGCTGTGATATCCTACTGTTTCAGATATAAAATAGAAGATAAATATTCAGTACAGCATTTTCACTTGAAATCCATAGTTGTCTGACCTAATTTCATGTGAAAATTAACTCTTGATATATGGCTCAGAAGGTACAGAATGAAGAATAGTTCCCTCTGCTTTCTAAACTCCCCCACTCATTTTTTCACGTAAATTGTGAAATTAATATTTTTATATTCTGGCTCCTGGGGTCACAGCAGTGATCAAATTCGCCACCATCATGGAGCATATGTTGTAGGAGGAGAAACAGATATTAAACACATATATAAAGATGTATAACATAATGTCAGTTTGAAGCAAGTATTATGAAGAAGATGAAGGCAAGATGCCCTAGATACAATTTTTTCCACATGTAAGGGATGTTAATCTCCATACAAAAGAACAAAACATATTTCTGTTAGCAAATGTAGAAAATGACCTACCTGTAAAAGCTGAATTACTGTATTTCCCACACAGTGGGGAGACTTATTATGTATTTGTTAAGTATATTCCCTGGAGAATTTTTAAAATTATTCCAACAAAAAAACAGCTAAAATAGTCATTGTTCCTCAAGGGCATAACTTTCATTTAGTGCTTTGGGAACTAGATTCTCCTTTAAGGCCAATATTACTACCTAACTTATGTATACACTGCTTGGAACTGTGAATGAGGTCTTCAACACACATAAAGAATTTAACCATCACTTTTAATACTCTGGAAGGAGGAAAATATGTGTAGATAAGTTTTACAATCTTAGTATAATAAAGAACAAAGAATTCCAATCAGAAAGCTTAAGTTTTTTTCTATAAATCCTGAAATGAGGTCATCTAATAAGAGTGAGGAGTAGGAAGGTACATAAGGTGAGAGAACTTAGGAGCAGAGAGACTAAGAAAGCCATAGACTAGGAAAAATATTCACATACAATAATTCTGACAAGGACTTGTATTCAGAGTACATGAAGATTCTCCACAATAAACTGATCAAAATATGACCATCCTAATTAAAAAGAAAAGTCTAAGAGGTAAACAGACAGTTCACAAAAGAAGACATGTGAATAGACAGTAACCGCATGAAAAGAATGTCAAAATATGCAATTGTCAAGAAAATGCATAGTTCAACTATAACGGGATACCACTTCACACTCACATCAATGGCAAGAATTAAAAAGATTCACACACAAAAAAAGATAATGATAATGTGAAGTCATTGTAACTTTTATAGTATATCACTTGACAGAGTATAAAATAATTCAACTAATTTGGAAAACTAGTTGTTCCTTATAAAATTTGGTATAAAGTTAAGTAATTTATAAAACTATGGCTCAGAAAACATTATGCATTTTTCCAAGAGAAAAAGAAGACATATATCCACAAAGAAACTCAAATGTATAACATCAGATACATAGATAAACAAATTGTGATATATTCAAATGGAATACCACTCAGCGATAATAATGAACAAAGTACTGATACAACTAAAATGAATCTCAAAAACAGCATAGATATATAGAGAGAGACTGACTTCTTATTTTGAAGAAGAAGATTAACCTTGAGCTAACATCTGCCACTGATCCTCCTCTCTTTTGCTGAGGAAGACTGGCCCTGAGCTAACATTCCTGCCCGTCTTTCTCTACTTTTTTTTGTATGTGGGATGCCTACAGCAGCAGGGCTTGACAAGCGGAGCATATGTCCACACCCGGGATCTGACCTGGCAAACCGCTGGCCACTGAAGCGGAACATGTAATCTTAATCGCTGTACCACTGGGCCGGCCCAAGACTAACTTTTTTTTTTTTTTTAAATTAATGTTATGATAGATTACAACTTTGTGAGATTTCAGTTGTACATTTTTGTTAGTCGTGTTGTGGGTACACCACTTCCCCCTTTGTGCTCTCTCCCCACCCCCCCTTTTCCCTGGTAACCACTGATCAGATCTCCTTGTCAATATATAAACTTCCACCTATGAGTGGAGTCATATAGAGTTCATCTTTCTCTGACTGGCTTATTTCGCTTAACATAATACCCTCGAGGTCCATCCACGTTGCTGGGAATGGGCCAATTTTGTCTTTTTTTATGGCTGAGTAGTATTCCATTGTGTATATATACCATATCTTCTTTATACAATCATCAGTTTCTGGGCATGTAGGTTGGTTCCACGTCTTGGCTATTGTAAATAATGCTGCGAGGAACATAGGGGTGCAAGGGACTCTTGGGATTTCTGATTTCAGGTTCTTAGGATAGATACCCAGTAACGGGATGGCTGGGTCATAGGGTATTTCTATTTTTAACTTTTTGAGAAACCTCCATACTGTTTTCCATAGTGGCTATACCGGTTTGCATTCCCACCAACAGTGTATGAGGGTTCCTTTTTCTCCACAACCTCTCCAACATTTGTCGCTCTTGGTTTTGGATGTTTTTGCCAATCTAACAAGTGTAAGGTGATATCTTAGTGTAGTTTTGATTTGCTTTTCCCTGATGATTAGCGATGATGAAGATCTTTTCATGTGTCTGTTGGCCATATTCATATCTTCTTTTGAGAAATGTCTGTTCATGTCCTCTGCCCCTTTTTTGATCGGGTTGTTTGTTTTTTTGTTGTTAAGCCGTGTGAGTTCTTTGTATATTATGGAGATTAACCCTTTGTCGGATAAGTGGCTTGTAAATAGTTTTTCCCAATTAGTGAGCTGTTTTCTTGTTCCAATCCTGTTTTCCCTTGCCTTAAAGAAGCTCTTTAGTCTGATGAAGTCCCATTTGTTTATTCTTTCTATTGTTTCCCTCAACTGAGGAGTTACAGTGTCCGAAAAGATTCTTTGAAACTGATGTCAAAGAGTGTACTGCCTATATTCTCTTCCAGAAGACTTATTGTTTCAGGCCTAATCTTTAGGTCTTTGATCCATTTTGAGTTTATTTTGGTGTGTGGTGAAAAAGAATGGTGAATTTTCAATCTTCTGCATGTGGCTGTCCAGTTTTCCCAGCACCATTTGTTGAAGAGACTTTCTTTTCCCCATTGCAGGCCCTCTGCTCCTTTGTCGAATATTCGCTGTCCATAGATGTGTGGTTTTATCTCTGGGGTTTCAATTCTGTTCCATTGATCTGTGGACCTGTTTTTGTACCAGTACCATGCTGTTTTGATCACTGTAGCTTTGTAGTATGTTTTGAAATCAGGGATTGTGATTCCGCCGGCTTTGTTTTTCTTGCTCAGGATTGCTTTAGCAATTCGCGGTCTTTTGTTGCCCCATATGAATTTTAGGATTCTTTGTTCAATTTCTGTGAAGAATGTTCTTGGGATTCTGATTGGGATAGCATTGAATCTGTAGATTGCTTTAGGTAGTATGGACATTTTAACTATGTTTATTCTTCCAATCCATGTGCATGGAATGTCTTTCCATCTCTTTATGTCGTCGGCAATTTCTTTCAAGAAAGTCTTGTAGTTTTCATTGTATAGATCCTTCACTTTCTTGGTTAAGTTTATCCCAAGGTCTTTTATTCTTTTTGTTGAGATTGTGAATGGGATTGAGTTCTTGAGTTCTTTTTCTGTTAGTTCATTGTTAGTGTATAGAAATGCTACTGATTTATGAATGTTGATTTTATACCCTGCTACTGTGCTGTAGTTGTTGATTATTTCTAATAGTTTTTCTATGGATTCTTTGGGGTTTTCTATATATAAGATCATGTCTCTGCAAACAGCAAGAGTTTTACTTCTTCATTACCTATTTGGATTCCTTTTATTTCTTTTTCCTGCCGAATTGCTCTGGCCAACACCTCCAGTACTACGTTGAATAGGAGAGGTGAAAGTGGGCACCCTTGTCTTGCTCCTGTCCTCAGAGGGATGGCTTTCAGTTTTTGTCCATTGAGTATGATGTTGGCTGTGGGTTTGTCATATATGGCCTTTATTATGTTGAAGTACTTTTCTTCTATACCCATTTTGTTGAGGGTTTTTATCATAAATGCTAGTTGGATCTTGTGGAATGCTTTCGCTGCATCTATTGAGATGATCATGTGGTTTTTGATTTTCTTTTTGTTGATGTAGTGTATCACATTGATTGACTTGTGGATGTTGAACCATCCCTGTGTCCCTGGTCTAAATCCCACTTGATCATGGTGTATGATCTTTTTGATGTATTGCTGTATTCAGTTTGCCAGAATTTTGTTGAGGATTTTTGCATCTATGTTCATCAGTGATATCGGCCTGTAGTTCTCCTTCTTTCTGTTGTCCTTGTCAGGTTTGGGGATCAGAGTGATGTTGGCTTCATAGAATGTGTTAGGGAGTACTCCATCTTCCTCAATTTTCTGGAACAGTTTGAGGAGAATAGGTATTAAGCCTTCTTTGAATGTTTCGTAAAATTCTCCAGAGAAGCCGTCTGGTCCTGGACTCTTATTTTTGGGCAGGTTTTTGATTACCGTTTCTATTTCCTTACTTGTGATTGGCCTATTCAGATTCTCCATTTCTTCCTGATTCAGTTTCGGGAGATTGTAGGAGTCTAGGAATTTGTCAATTTCTTCTAGGTTGTTCAATTTGTTGGCATATAGTTTTTCATAGTATTGTCTTATGATCCCTTGTATTTCATTGGTATCTGTTGTGATTTCTCCTCTCTCATTCCTAATTTTATTTATTTGCGATTTCTCTCTTCTTTTCTTGGTGAGTCTGGCTAAAGGTTTGTCGATTTTGTTAATTTTTTCGAATAAGCAACTCTTTGTTTCATTGATCCTTTCTATTGTCTTTTTTGTTTCAATATCATTTATTTCTGCCCTTAGTTTTATTATTTCCCTCCTTCTATTGACTCTGGGCTTTGTTTGTTCTTTTTCTAGTTCTGTTAGGTGTCGTTTGAGGTTGCTTATGTGAGCTTTTTCTTGTTTAGTGAGGTGAGCCTGTATTGCGATGAATTTCCCTCTTAGGACTGCTTTTGCTGCATCCCAAATGATTTGGTATGTCGTGTTCTCATTTTCATTTGTCTCCAGATAATATTTGATTTCTTCTTTAATTTCTTCAGTAATCCATTGTTTGTTCAGAAGCGTGTTGTTTAGTCTCCACATTTTTGCACCTTTCGCTGCTCTTTTTTTGTAGTTGATTTCTAGTTTAATAGCGTTATGATCAGAAAAGATGCTTGATATTATTTCAACTCTCTTGTATTTATTGATGTTTGCTTTGTTTCCCAAAATATGGTCAATCCTTGAGAATGTTCCATGTGCACTTGAGAAGAATGTGTAACCTGCTGTTTTTGGATGAAATGTTCTATATGTATCTATTAAGTCCATCTGGTCTAATGTTTCATTTAATTCTATTATTTCCTTGTTGATTTTCTGTCTGGATGTTCTGTCCATTGGTGTTAATGGTGTGTTGAGGTTCCCTACAATTATTGTATTGTTGTTGATGTCTTCTTTTAGTTCTGCTAAGAGTTGTTTTACAAATTTTGGTGCTCCTGTGTTGGGTGCGTATATATTTATAAGTGTTATGTCTTCTTGGTGAGACTGCTTTTTATCATTATATACTGTCCCTCTTTGTCTTTCTTTATCAGTTTTGCTTTGAAGTCTACCTTGTCTGATATTCACATAGCGACACCTGCTTTCTTTTGTTCATTATGAGCTTGGAGTACTGTTCTCCATCCCTTCACTCTGAGTCTGTGTTTGTGTTTGGGGCTGAGGTGTGTTTCCTGGAGGCAGCATATTGTTGGGTCTTGTTCTTTGATCCATCCTGCCACTCTGTGTCTTTTGATTGGGGAGTTCAATCCATTTACATTTAGAGTGATTATTGAGATGTGGGGGCCTACCACTACCATTTTATGTCTTGTTTTCTGGTTTTCTTCAATTTCCTTTGTTTCTCGTCCCATGGTTTAATCTGTTCTGATCAAGAGCTGCTACTCCCTGTTGTTGTCCATCTACTTATCTCCTCTGCTCTTGGTTTTGTAGCCCCTTTCCTTTTTTGGATTTTTCAGGAATGAGGGCTTTCCTGAGGATTTCCTGAAGAGGAGGTTTTGTGTCAATGGAGTCCCTTTATTTTTGTTTATCTGGGAAAGTTTTTATTTCTCCATCGTATTTGAAGGATATTTTCGCTGGGTAGAGAATTCTCAGCTGTAGGTTTTTGTCCTTCAGATTTTTGAATATATCATTCCACTCTCTTCTAGCCTGTAAAGTTTCTGCTGAGAAATCTGCTGATAGCCTGATGGGGGTTCCTTTGTAGGTTAGTTTCTTTTGCCTGGCTGCCCTTAGTATTTTCTCCTTGTCGTTGACTTTTGCTAGCTTCACTACTATATGCCGTGGGGTTGGTCTTCTTGCATTGATAAAGTTTGGAGATCTATTGGCTTCTGTCACCTGAAGATCCATCTCTCTCACCAGATTTGGGAAGTTCTCAGCCATTATTTCTTTCAATAGGCTTTCTGCCCCTTTCTCCTTCTCTTCTCCCTCTGGTATACCTATAATCCTTATGTTGCCTCTCCTAATTGTGTCTGATAATTCTCGGAGAGTTTCTTCATTTCTTTTTAGTCTCACTTCTCTCTCCTCCTCTGCCTGCAGCATTTCTATATTCCCCCTTTCCAAATTGCTAATTCTTTCCTCCATATTATCGGCCCTACTGTTCAGTGCATCTAGATTTTTCTTACTCTCCTCTATTGTGTTCTTCATTTCCAGTATTTCTGTTTGGTTCTTCTTTATAGTATCAAACTCTTTTGTGACATAGCTCCTGAAGTCGTTGAGTTGTCTATCTGAATTCTCTCTTAACTCATTGAGTATTTTAATGATGGCTGTTTTGAAGTCATCATCATTTAGGTTATATATCTCATTTTCTTTGGGATTGTTTTCTGTGTATTTGTTACTTTCCTTCTGTTCTGGAGATTTAATATAGTTTTTCATATTGCTTGATGTTGTAGATTTGTGCCTCCGCATAGAGATAGAGTTTAGTTGCTCCTTCCACTTGTTTCTGCTGGTGTGGTGGGGGAGCAGCTGTTTATACTGCACCAACCAGGAACCCTATCCACAGTTGCTAACTGGGCCTGCGCCCCCCCTCGTAGTCACAGTGGTCCTTTGGATTCCCTCTTCTGCCATGGGGGCTCTCACTGGGGCCCTTCAGGCTGCTGGTGCCTACTGTTGCAGCCCACCTAGACGTGCTCCCTCCTTGGGGTCTGCAACAGTGTTATGGGCTTTTCCAGCAGCCGGGGGTAGGATCACTTATATTTGCCACTCCGTCACTGTCGGCACCCACAAAATCTCACTTGTCCACTATGGGTCGCAGTAGAGCTATTGGCATCTTCTACAGTCTGTGGTTAGCTCACCTAGCTATGCTACTTTTATCCCGGGGTCTTCCAGCCTTGTGGCTGCCGGATGGGTGCTCTCTACTAGTGCTGTGCAGAGGCTTTCCCTGAGGCTGCTGTGAGCCTGTAGAGTTTCCCTCAGGCTACGGAGCTGGGTCGCTGGAACTCCACCCAGCCCCAGTCCTGTTCCCCAGGAACTCGGGGAGCCCTTTGCCCTGTCTGGGGGATAGCCGGAGATCCTGATTTCAGTGGTAGCTGTTCAGCTGCTGCCCTGTCTGATATTCTCCTCTCCGGGCCCCTCCTGGTGTTGTGGATGCTGGGCATGGCCCCTCCACTAATGGCAAACAGAGAGTTTTGTCTGCTGCCTGGGTGGAACTCTGGAGCTTCCCCTCCGGGGCACAGGGCCGGCCTCTGGAGCTCCACCCAGCCCCAGTCCTCTACTGAGATCCACGGCAATCCCTTTCCCCACGGGGCGGGCAAGGGCAGCTGGGGGACACCTCGCCTTCTGGGATTCCCTCCGGGACCCTCCCGAGTTGTGAATGCTGGACGTGGCCCATCCGCCAATGGCAGACAGAGAGTTTTGTCCGCTGCCCAGGTGGAACTCTGGAGCTTCCCCTCTGGGGTGCGGAGCCAGCCTCTGGGGCTTCACCCAGCCCCAGTCCTCTCTGAGATCTCCGGCAATCCCTTACCCCACTGTGCAGGCAGTGGCAGCCGGGGGGCCACAGTACCCTCAGTGATCCTCTCCGGGACCCTCCGGACGCCATGAACACTAGGCGGGATCTCCCCGCCAATGGCGGGATGAGACTCTCCCCGCGGGCTCAGGTGTGCAACTCTAGAGTTTCCCTCTGCGTTTAGGAGTAATTGCGGGGGGTTTAGGTAGGGTTCTGGTCACCCGTTTCCACTGTCACTCCGCTAGAGTGTGCTCACTCCTGCCCTAGGTGTGTGTCGATCCTCTGGGGGCGTCTGTCGGAAGAAAGCCGCCTGCAGGTACTAGGCTGTTCGGTCGGGGTTGGAGAGTTTTCACCTATCTCCACATCCTCCCGGAGGGAAGTCTGTCCGCCTTCCGATGTACAGCCACGTGGGTCTCTCAGACGTCCCAAGATGCTGTCTGGACATCCTTTGTCAAGCGATGAGTGTCCAAATAATTGTAAACTCGGAGGGGGAGAGACAAAGAGGACTACTCACGGTGCCATCCTGGATCCTCCTCCCCAAGACTAACTTTTTGAAGGGAAGAGTGATGACCTCCCAAAACCTGTTTCTCCATAAAAGCAATGAGAACACTGGCAAAAGTTGTCAAATTCGACTCTTGAGAAGTATAGATATTTACCAAAGTCTTGGCAACAACTCTACGAAAATTAATTCCATTTGATCAGGTAAAAATGTCAGAATTTTGCTAAAAAGAAGAGTTTTGTGGCATTTTTAAATGCCTTATTCCAACCTCCTCCCCACTTGCACAGCAGCCTTAAAAACTTGAATTATGATTGCATGGCTGTACACATTGTCACACTGCATTCAAATTTCTACATTTTATTGTAAGTAAATTTACCTCCATAAATTCAATTTGAAAGTGAGTTTTGCTTTCTTCAGAGTCAACCAGATCAAATAATTCACTGGATGTTGAATTCTGAGGTACTAATAAAAAATGACAACAAAGGTACAATGTTATGAGGGCTCTTCCCATATTTCAATTAAAGCAAGTCAAAAGATAAGTGCCGACAGATAGAGAAAGACAATCTCTACGACTCCACTCATATGTGGAAGTTAAACACAGACAAAGAGAACAGATTAGTGGTTACCAGGGGAAAGGGGGTTTGGGGGTGGGCACAAAGGGTGAAGGGGTGCACCTACAACATGAATGACAAACAATAATGTACAACTGAAATTTCACAAGGTTGTAAACTATCATAATCTTAACAAAATGTGTAAAAAAAAAAAAGATAAGCGCTGAAACCTAATTCTTCAAACCATTTCTTCACCTCCAAAATTTTTAACAATTACATCAAGTTGGAATCCAGAAAGCAATGTTTTTTTTTTTCTTATATTTTCTCTCTTCTTTGTTTCCAGTATCAAGGAAGCTTGGATGAAAAAAAAGAAGAAAATGAATGATAGAAGCAGCAGGAGGAGGGGAAGTAATTGGATGAAGAGACTGAAGTAGTATATAAGAATGGTCAAGGGAATACTTACAAACTCTCTCAAGGAATCTTCATGAGTCTGTTCCTTGCTGTGTATTCTGTGCTTGGTGCCATGGAGTATGACAGGTACATGGCAATCTGTAACCCCCCACATTACAACAGCAGAATGTCCAGGCCATATTGCATCTGCCTGGTCATTTCCCCTACTTCTGAGATTCTATGGTGTGCACAACGCAGGAAATATTGACCTCTCACTTGTTCTTTTATGGACCAGACACCAACAATAACTTCTACTGAGCCAGTCCACCCCTCTAAATGTTGACAATTTCTGACACTCACATAGAACAAACTCCCCTGTTAGTGTCCACAAAGATTTAACTCAAAGTTTCCCTATTCATCATTATCATCTGCTACATTTTCACTTACTACACAATTCTGAAGGTGTATTGCAGTGAAGGGCAACACAAACACTTCTCCACCTGTAGCTCCCCCCACAGCCTTCACTGTGTTTTATGGTGCACATATATGAGAGCAGCAAATGAGTGGATTGTCGAACAAGAGAAAATTGTGGCCATGTTTTGTGTTTTTATGAGTTCCACCCTGAATCCATTTATATGCAGCATGAGGAACAAGGATGTGAAACAGGCTTTGAGAAGAGTGTTTATGGGAAACCTCGATTCAATGGAGAAAGGTTCTATTTTGACAGTATCCCAATGATGGAAAAAATAAGAGTCTCATAAACAATAAAAAAGTGTCCCTTGTTGGTAGTACCTGAATGCAATTCTTTGGGATAACAATGGTATTTTTTATATATGCATAGCTTGGGATCAAGTGAGAGTCTAATGGAAACAATTAATGGAAAAGTTGTTTGGAAATGATGATTGATAGGAAATACAACAGTAGAAGTTGGCTATTTACAATTACACATGGCTGTGTTTTCAGTTCCATTCAAGAACTCATTTCCACTTGATTAGTTAGCAGACAAGCACTTCCTTTCACTTCCTAGGTCATCAATATTGAACATCACTGAGATACTCTTACCAGCAAAGGGAAGTGCTATGCAATATATTTCCTCAATGCGAAAATGATTTACTTTCGTACAATATATTACGTGATGTCATTTAATGAATGCCGATTATCTTCTCAAAAGAAACATGTCTCTAATTTCAATGATTTTCTCACTGCACTTTGGTCCATATTTTAGTCTACTTTTCTTGAATATAAAAGAATATGTGTTTTATTTTTTCAAGAAAGAACTTAATATTTTACATGGTTTAATTACTCTACGATTTGTTTCATTACCTTCCTTTAATCAAAACAGAATCCCTTCTCAATAGAGAATAATCAATCTGATTTAGCATATCGTTTTCTTCCTTTTGAGTTTTACATCCTTTTGCCTACTACATAATTAACAACTATTGTTATATAATTTTACATATTACTTTTCAGTTCTTGCCTACCCACAAACAATTTTGCATAATAGCTCCTCACGTATACATGAATATTTGTTTTTAGTGTTTTAAAACTAAATGGCATTGTAAGAATATTCCAAATTAATTGACGCTTTTTAAAATTGGCTTCTTTTTAATTGTATAATACAACTTAATGTAGATATTTTAGCATTTCACTTCCTTTTATTTTATTTTATTTTTTTTGAGGAATATTAGCCCTGAGTTAACTACTGCCAATCCTCCTCTTTTTGCTTAGGAAGACTGGCCCTGAGCTAACATTAATGCCCATCTTCCTCTACTTTATACGTGGGTCTCCTATCACAGCATGGCTTGCCAAGCGGTGCCATGTCCACACCTGGGAGCCAAACTTTGGAATCCTGGGCCTCTGAGAAGGGGAATGTGCACACTTAATTGCTGGGCCACTGGGCCGGCCCCTCACTTCCTTTTAATAATCAGGCAGTTCTTACTTTTTTCCCTCTTTGGGAAGGAGGAAAAAGACAAATACTGTATGACCTCACTTTTATGTGGAATCTAAAAAACTGTACTCGATGAACCAGAGAATAGAATGATGGTTGTCAGGGGCTAGGAAAATGGGGAGATGTGGGTCAAAGGGTACAATCTTCCACCTACAAGGTGAATAAGTTCTGAGGATCTAATGTACAGCATGGTGACTATAGTTAAAAATACTTTTTTACGTGCTAGCAAGTGCTAAGAGATCTTAAATGATTTCATCACTTCTAAAACAACAAAAAATTGTAATTATGTGAGATGATAGATGTGTTAACTAACCTTACTGTGATAAACATTTCACAATATATAGATTTATGAAATCATCACCTTGTACACCTGAAAGCTACACAATGTGATATGTCAATTATAGCTCAACAAACCTGGAAAAAAAAGCTACGTAATAGAATTTCAAGATTAAAATCATAAGGCTGTATTCTATGACAACAAAAATAAATTACAAATATGTAACAATGAAATAATCTTTTAAAGTCAAAATATAAGGTAATTATGCACTCTCTGCTAAATAACCCATAAGTTAGGAAGTCAATGGGAAAACAAAAAAACATTGCAAACTGAATGACAAAAAATACTAAAATTGGTGGCTTTCAGCTTAAGCAGTGTCTTGGTGAAATGTATAAACATGTATAAGAAAAGAAACAAGATTCCAATCAACAATCCAAATTTTCATTTGAAAAAGGAGACGACAAGATAAAAGACAATCGTAAGTAAATTCTAAAGTTTTGAAAACAGAAGGCATTCGTTCTTTTCCTAGACCTGAGTTTGTGGACCAAGGCTTGCAAGTCATAGGGAGAAAGTATGTCCCCATAGCTCAGAGGCCACAAACTGGATCCACAAACTCAAGTCTGGGAAAAGAAAGATCATTCTATTCTTCTCTCTTCCCATTCTCATACTGGCCATTACACATGCATATTCACAAGAAATAGGAAACCACTGTCATGACCCATAGTTTCTGGCTTTACTCAGTAAGTCAAAAGAGAAGTACAGAAGGGTATTTCTTAAAGACTCTTAGCGCCAGAAGATAGATGATAGTAAGAATGGAACAAATTCAAGGAACTGAGCTGACAGCATGATTGTACTGTTTACTATTGTAAAAAAGACCACACCAGTGTTCCAGGGCATACCAGCTGGGAATTTTCACTTAGAGCAGTGTTCCTAAAAATCTAATGTGTGTACCAATCACCTAGGATTTGACTAAAACAGAGATTTGAATATAGTGGACCTGAAGTGCAGAATGTTGTGCTACATTTCTAACAACTTCCAAGGTAACACTATTCCTGCTGGTCCATGTAAACAAGTTGAGTGACAAGGGCCTAGACTAATAAGTGCAGCTCATTTCTTCCCAAACCTGAGTTTTTCAGCTGAGATACTTGAGACATATCGTGAGAGAACACCAAAACTCATCATGAAAATGCAGACATTTGAGCCAAAGATTTACAGTTACTATTTATTGGAAATTGGAGACACTGCCACCTTAGTCGCCATATTTCATCTGAGGACATTCTTCAAGGCCTGCTTTACATCTTTGTTCTGCAGAATGTAGATGAATGGATTAAGAGCTGGGCTTGCAAAAATATAGAAGATAGTTATTATTTTGGATTCCTCAATAGTGTTATCTATTGGTCATCCGACATACATGCAGGAGAGAGTTCCATATGATAGAGTAACAGCCAATACGTGGGAACCACAGGTAGAGAATGCCTTGCACCTTCCCTCTGCTGATTTGATTTGGAGACGGGCAGCAACAATGATGGTATAAGATACCAGGATGATGATGAGGGAGTTTGAGAGGTTGAAACCAGCTGATATGAGCATGGCACGCTCTTTGACATAAGTATTAGAGCAACAAAGCTTTATGAGTGGTGGGTCAGCACAGTAAAAGTGGTTGATGACATTGGATCTACAGAAGGTCAAGTGGAAGGTCAGGAGGTCCCGGACCAGCCCATCTGAGAAGCCATAGACATAAGGAAGTGTGTCTAATTAGATGCAGACACGCCTGGACATTTTCACACTATAGCACAGAGGGTTGCATATGGCCACATATCAGTCATTTGCCATTGTTGAGAGCATGTAAAACTCATTGAGGAGAAGTGCAATGAAAATATAACACTGTGTAAAGCACTAGTGAAGGTGATAGTCTTCTTCTCTGACAAGGAATTACTCACCATCTGTGGTGTTACACTTGAGGTGTAGCACAAGTCTACAAAGGCTTAATTAGTGAGGAAGAAGTACATGGGCCTGTGAAGGTGAGAGTCCAGTCTGATGAACACCATCATGCAAAGCTTTCCAAAGAGGTCCGACAAGGTACAGAACCAGAAACAGCACAAAGAAGTGAGGCTGGAGTTCTGGGTGATCCATGAGCCCCAGGAGAATGAATTCTGTTACTGTAATATCATTTGTGATGGACATTTTCTGAGAGTCTGTGCCTGTAACTTAAATAAATGAAAATAAAGCATACTTGAAGGTACAAATCATAATACTGACTATTGAAATGATTTTTCTCTAGATTTCCATATGTCATTCAGATGAATACTATCATAACCCAATTTTGTACTTTTACTAAGCCATTATTTCAGTTACCATTACACAGAATTACCTGTTATTATTATAAATGTATCTCTATGTCTACAGTTTTACCTATAACTGTACCTGTAGATAACTATACTTATACATATTCCCACAACCAGATACACAACTGTTGTACATATTCTCTATACCCCTGCACTATTTTTCACCTCTCAACTCTACTCATTCTGTAAGGCCTGGTTTAAAGACAAGTTCTTTCTGAAGCATGCCTCACTTCACTCCCACCATGAGATTGAATTAATCCCTTTCTGCTTTCTACTTTCAGTGCACTCTGTAAACCTCTAATTTATTCACTAGCACATTACATTGCCATAGTAAATCTACTTTCTATTCATACATTCGTTCTTCAGGGTCAGGGACAAAGTCCAGTTCATTATTATACTGTGACTTCCAAGCATATGCTTATATATTGAATTTGAAAAAGAAAAGAAAAAATAGCATAAGCATTAAAGATGAATTACTTGAAATGTTCTACTCATATCTGTGTCTCCACAGAGCTTTTCGTGATGTAATATCCTTAGAAGAATTAGTGCTTTTAAACTTTAGTGTACAAAGCAGTTGCTTGGGAAGCCTGTTAATCAAGAAAATTCACAGAATGTTTAATGTCAGAAAGTCTTATGTGGGATACTGGGATCTTCATATTCAACAATTACCCAGAAATTTTCAATGCGGATATTCCCAGTATCACGCTTTAAAAAGGCACAGTCACAGTGGTACCATAGCATATGTCAATAAATGAACAAATAACCATTAAATCAAATAAAGTCTTATTCAGTGTTTTGAGGACGATATACAGCAATGTTGCAATTTATTGATAAAGAAAAGAAATAAGTTTTGCATGGTCCATATTTATGTTATTAATCACAACTTGTCTCCATTAGAGCTATTCCAATCCCTATGGCTTTTCATCTCATTCATGTCACAACTAGAGTGGAATTCCCTCTTCTTTGTCTTGAGGTGCTTTTATCTTTTGCCCTTTCTCTCATACTTCACTTTTTTTTAAACCTCCACATTCTTGTCTCATTTCAATAATGAGCCACTAAAACTTACTTTAGTATAAATTTTAGAGAGACAAAGACAGCTCCTTTTGGAACCTATATCTCCTTTACCAAGAATTGTAAGTACTTAAAAAACAATTGCTGACTACACCAATAACAGTTATTGATGACATAGAATGATCGTTAACCACGAATCACCGCTTCTTCCCGTTTGTAAGTGGGATTAACAATATCGGTTTGGTCACCTCTCAAGTCATGTGGACATCAAACTAGATATCCATAGACAAGTATCTATTGATGTTTAATGCACTGTGTGATTAGGCATTGCAGATGCAGAAATGAACAAAACCTTCAAACTCCCTGCCCTTCTGGCATTCACATTCTAGTGGGGAGAGACAGCCAGTACTGTAAGTAAATAAATAGTGTTTTGAATGGCACTGTTATATAGAAAAAATAAAGAAAATGGAGTTTGGAGGAAAGGGTGTTCAAATTTTAAACAGTAATATCAATGAAGAATTCATGAAAAGGTTACTTCTTTAGCAAAAAACTGAAGGAGGAACAGAACAAGCATTAAGACTATTTTTAAAAGGATTTTCTAGGAAGGATAAAGATCAGATGTAAAGACACCATACGTGATCTTTCTGGGGAACTGCTAGTGATGTGTGTGTGTACAGAATTCATGCAGAAGAGTGAAGAAAATCCAAGTGAGACATTCCCTAAAACATAAATGTTTCATTTCATTGAAATTCTGTTTCATCTCTACCCGAAGACTTTCCTTCCACAAAAATAAATGGCCTTCCCTGGAGAAGAGGAGTCAGGGGTTAGTTGCAGTCCTTTCCATAAGTATGTAACAGGAAGTACTCTGTAGCTAGAATATTTATTTATATGGCAGCAGCAAGGAGACTTAGGAGATATTTTCATGTTCATCTATGCCTAGAAAACCCCAGAGAGAGAATAGGCAGGGGTTACCAGAATAGAGGAAAATGGAAAGAAAAAGATCAGGATTTGAAAATTTCAGATGTTTAAAGACAAGGAAGGAAATTGGAGTTGAGGGCTTCATTTGCAGAAGGACTCGTTTGTTGCATGTCAGTAATGACTGCCTGTGGGATGTGAAATGGTCCTGACTCATAAGATCAGTGACCTGTGTGGGACCCAGAAAAATCCAACTGACGTAGAACAGAAGTACTGATAAGAGAACAGGCAAAAAGGACTGAATATTATATGCTTACAGAAGAAAGAAAACCATAGCCAATCTGACTATATGAGTCAGGCCAGAGCAAAAGGTGAACATCTTCTGTACAAGGGACTTGTGGGTTTACTAATTCACAACCAAGGATAACCTCTACCTGGTGGATAAAGAACTCACAGAGGAGTAGCTCAAGGACTATAGAAAGATACAAATTGTGAAAACTACAACTAGGAGAACTACATAGTCATAGTGCAAGACAAATAAAAATGTAACTGATCCTTCTTCCAAACTTATTCAAAATTTCAAGACTGTGACACCAGATCATTAAACCAAACTTGAGGGACTTCTTAAAACAGAGCCCTGCCAACTGCACAAGTTGCGTGTCCATGAGGCCAGACTTTCCTGGAACACATAGGCTATCAGAGCTGACAGTGGGGATATGAAAGGAGAAGGACAGCACCTTAACCCCTGCTACAATAAAGAATAGAAGAAGAAGGAGGATGAGGGGGATGAGGTGGAGGGGGAGGGGAGGGAAAGAAGAAGAAGGGGGACAAGGGGAGAAGAGGGGGAGGAAGAGGAAGAGGAAGAGGAAGAAGGAAATGAGAAGGAAGCTCCAAAGCAAGGATTTAGCCCTGGTGAGATCCTCTAGATGGTAACTTAGCTCCATAAGCTAGCTTTGTTTTCTTGGTCATTTGATTACAAGTGAATGAGAAAACACTTCGAGGAAAATAGGATTAGAGTCTGTTTGGCAACATTTACTATACCAGGAAAAATAAAGACTTATGTATGCAAAAGCAAAACTTTAAAACATAGAAAGAAAAGATAGGAGGATATCTTTATATTAGGAAAGAATTATTTAGACAAGACATACAATGCGCAACCATAAAGAGAATATTAATAAATTCAAACTATGTTAAAATGAAAACCTTCTGCAGCACCAAATGTATCATGCACAGAAATGAAATACGTATTACAAACTAGTTGAAGATTTTTGCATTTCACATATCATTCAAAGATTAGTACTTGGTTCATAAAACATAAGGAACTATTACAAATGTAGAGAATAAAGAAAATAACCTCCTGAAAAGTAGGCAAACAATCTGGACATACAACTGACAAAAAGAGAAACCTTCAATTAGTATCAAAGCATTTAAAAAATATTTCACTTGTAATGATGATTCGAAAACTTATACAAGAAATGAGAATCCATTTTCCACCCAATAAATATGAAAACATTTTAAAAGTCTGACAATTTATTGTGTCGAAAAGATTGTGGAGTAAATGCACTCACACTGCCTTGGCAGGAACGTAAATTGGTAAAGCAAGTTGGTGATATCTACTAAATTTAGAGATACTTATATCTTATGACCCAGATATTACAATCCTAGGTATATCCACGAGAGGAATTCTTGAACTGCTACACATTCCAAATTCCACAAGAAAATGTATTGCTGGATTTTCATATTATCAGGAACTGGACAAATGTAATTGTCAATTTGTAGTCGAAAGAATAAAAATATTGTGGCATGTTTATATTGCTATAGAATTATCTGTGAAAAATGCTGCTAAATGAATCAGCATGGATAAATCTAATGATGTTTAGTGAAAAATAAAATAAATTACAGAAGGATACACAGAGTGATTTCATTTACATCAAGTTTTAAATCTACCAAAACAATATTATAAAGTTCTGTGGATTCACAAACACCCAGTAGATGCCAAAACTCTATATGGGGATAAGAAACATTAAATTCATATCAGAGTTGAATGTAGGAAATGAGAAGAGAAAGAGAATCAGGCAAGGGCTCAACTGGAAAATACGGAGTATCTGAAATATCTGAAACAGAAGTAGCATTTTGTGAAAACTTGATGATTAGCTATGCTTACATAGGTGATCTTCATATTATTTTCTGGTTTGGGCTGTGTGTTGGAAATAGTTCATAATAAAAAATTAACAAGTGAAATCACAAAATCAGTTTTATAATGGTGATACATATTAGTAAATTTTAAAAAAAGGAAAAAATAATTTTCTAAAGGAAATTTGACATTTCCATCTTAGAGTAACAATCTGGATGCCCAAAGATCTTCATTGCTATATAATTTGTATAAAGGGAAAATAAATAAAAAACTTACCTGATATAGTTGATGAGTTTCTGGAAAATAGTTTGGAAATTACTAAGCACTATAAAAATCTAACAAATTATCATTGTTACAGCATCATTTGGTAATTCTGTCTTTTATAACTTTGTAACAGAATGAGTAATATGGGTATATCCAACTGTTCTTTATTAATTCTATAGAGCAAAAACAATGCCTTTTAGTCTTGTCTCTGAATTTTTATGTGGTATTTTTTAATTCTCTGAGACAACAATGTAAACACTAGCAAATAATGTGAGACATTCTTCCAACACACATGTGAATTACAAAAGACAAAAAGTACTCAATGACAAAATGTGATTGATTAATTTAAAACGCTCAATAATTGATCAGATAATATGGCTATATTACATACCTGTGACCAAAATGTCTACCTTATTTAGCAAACAATTTCTTTTGGATCACTTTCCTCATTGCTCTTTTAACATCTTTGTTCCGAAGACTATAGATGAGCGGGTTTAACATAGGACTCATAAAGATATAAAAAACAGCTACAATTTTCCCTTGTTCGACAGATGCCTCAGAAGGGGGCCTCAGATACATGCAGAACAGAGTCCCATAAAAGATAGTGACAGCTGTCAGATGGGACCCACAGGTGGAGAAGGCTTTGCGTCTCCCCTCAGCAGAGTGCATACGTAGAATGGCTGTGAAAATGAAAATGTAGGAGGTGAGGATGATGGTGAGAGAACAGGTGAGGTTGGAACCAGCCACCACAAACATGGCAGTTTCTTTGACATAAGTATCTGAGCAGGCAAGAACTAAGAGAGGAGGGTCTGCACAGTAAAAGTGATTGATTTCATTGGGTCCAGAGAAGGAGAGACGGAGCATCAGGATCGTCTGTGCCAGACCATTTGCAAAGCAATAAATGTAAGGAGTAGCAACAAGAGAGAAACAAACACATCTGGACATTTTGCTGCTGTACAACAATGGTTTGCAGTTGGCCATGTAGCGGTCATAAGCCATCACTGTGAGCATATAATAATCTGTGATCACCAAGGCAATGAAAAAGTGGAATTGTATGAAGCAACCAGTGAAGGAAATAGTTTTTCTCTTGGACAAGAAATTAATCAGCATCTGAGGAGTGACATTGCTGGCATAACAGAGATCTACAAAGGAGAGATGACTGAGGAAGAAGTACATTGGAGTGTGAAGTTTTGGGTCACTTCTGATTAAGAAAATCATGGTCGTGTTGCCGATTACTGTGATAAGGTAGATGACTAGGAAAACCACAAAAAGAACAGGCTTCAACTCTGCTCTATCTGTCAGTCCCAGGAGAATAAACTCAGTCACCGCTGTGTAGTTTTTCTTTAACATTGTGTTTGCTTGGCTTCAAATGATGCTCTAAAGTAAAGAAAATAAAAGGGCATGTGTCTTTTGTCATTTCTGCATTACCCTCCTCATACTATCTGATACTTCTTCCTCTTCTCTGAAACTTATAAATACATGTTACATAAGTAAGCATGTGATTGATATTTTAAATATCTAAATCAATATAGAACTCCTTTATATAAAGGCTGTCATATTTTTAAATGCTTTTCTGAAAATCTTTTTGTATTTGAAAAGCCATTGTATTAGCACAAGTCTTTATCATATTCATTCACTTACAATTTCCTTAAACACTGTTTCTTTGAATTTGTAATCCTTTGTTTTGTAATATACTATTTGGTGTAGTATCCAAAGCATCGCTCCTTCACACTCATCTGTTTTTCAGAGCTAAATGGACCTAGGGAAGTGAAACTGACATATGGCATACATTCTTGTAAAACTAGGATCTGTCTACCTCTTTCTCTAAACTCAAGATTATTTTCAAGCTATTATCTCTCCCTGTAACATCTGTGCATTTTTTCCACTCCAGTATACTTCTGGTGGCCCTTATGTCATCAAATTTTACTTAAATTTTAAGATTCAGCTCAAAGGATCTCATTTGCTTTGTGTATTATCTTCAATTATATACAGGCACAAAATTTGGTTCATGGGGCATAAAAGTAAATCAGTGTTTTTGTATAAAAACAGATGTATATAACCTGCATAAATAATATGTGTGTGTGTAGCTATATACATACACATATATTGGTGGTATTAAATATTCAGGAGGGGAGTGATAAAATAGCGTATGAAAAGTCTCACTGGCCAGGAGGAGACAATCATAACAAAAGGCTGACAAACATATCCCCACATCATAACAATTTTTTGTAACTCAATCTCATTTTAACCCTTGCAAAAAGTAAGAAAAACTCTGTAACAGGAATCAATTAAAGTGTTTTAAAACAATTACCTATACGCTGAGACAGTACATAACATAAAGTACACATGCCAACATTTGTGCAGGATAAAAGTGACCATGAAGACCATCGTGTAAAAATCGACATTTTCCTTCAATAACACATACCCATGCATGTCAATATGATTCTGACTCTTTTTGATGGCTGGAATGCCAAGGATTGACACAGCTCACTTTGTAAATGTACCACTCCACCAATCTTGCCCATCACATAATCCCATTCTGCTCATGAGAAGTTTGGACTTACTGACCAGAGTATTAAAATGCAAGATAATTCTCTTAAATCAATAAAATCATAAGAATTTTGTGTTTTTCTTTTTTTAACTTCATAAGAATATGGTAATTGCCATAATAGACAAGCACACTTTGGTGCCGTGATGGTACATTGTCTCTATTTTTTAAACGTTAATTAGAGCCAAAATAATTAATATCTTCATTCATTTTTTTTATTGTGGGGAAATTAGCAATGAAGCAATGGACATTCCAGACAATTTAACTGAGAACTTCATGGTAATAACTTTCCTTTAAATAAAAAGAACACAACATCCCACATAATTTGAGGAAGGAAACTTACAAGAGAATGATTTGCAAGTGCACAGAAGTGGCCCTGGGGATGCTTGAGGCTTTATACTTGTGACATTCATCATCACCCTGAGGCTCTCTCATGTAGATGCTTGCTGCCACTACCTAGTCACCTGAAGAGTCTAGAAGGTTATTTTTTAGCTTTATCAAGGGGGATGTCTGCTTGGCATGTGGTTGTGCTTCCATTTGAAGTGGATAAAGAAATTTAGAGAAGACATTGTCATGAAACGCATTTTGGCTTACCTTTAAATAATTAATATATATTATAACCTAAAATTGTCCAATTATCCATGAAGAGAGTATAGACCATTACATAATACGATGCTTCTAACTATAAAGGGTAGCATTGTTAACTTGAAAGGTGCCAGAAAGATTACTTAATACCACCCCCTTATTTTTGTTCATGAAACAAGACAGAGTAAGTATGGTTAGTTCTTGAGAGTCAGCAAAGCGTAACAGTTACTGGGGTCTGGAGCAAGACTTCCTAGCTGGAAATCCCATATCCTCTAATTCCTCGCTGTGGGGCTTGGCAAAGTTATTCATCTCCATTGTACATTTATAAATACGAGTACTCTGAGAGAATAATAGAATTAATTCAAGACATTTGCTACTCCAGTAGAATGTTTCAGCCCATAATTTTATTTTTTTAATTAAAATACTTCTTTCAGATTTTAAACTACATTTTAACAATAGATAATCTTACCTGTGAGTGAAGGGTGATTTCCCAACGAAAGCATGAATATGAGGATTTGAGGAGTTTATAACGGAATTATTACAAATCCCTATGGTTTAATTATTTCCACCAGAAAGTCATTCAGGCTATGAATAACCACTTTCTTTTTTATTCTTTTGAAAATCATATACATCTTGAGGACATGATTTTTACCCACTCCCCAATACCAGCAGGGAATCAAAGCTCGTGAGAGTGATGAAGCAATGGGATTCATTATTTATTTTAATTTACCTCTGAATGTCTTAATAATTTTTGACTTGGGGAAATATTAAGTTCTCTTGTTTATAACATGTAAGAGAAAATAATGCATGGTATAGGGAGAAAGTTTTGGCGATTGGAATACCATTCGAAGACGAATTAACTTTTGTTGAACTTGGACTAGTTGTTTACTAATCTGAGCCTTGTGCTTTATTTTTCAGTAGGACTAATAATAGGTAGCTATGAAAACATTGTAGATATGTGGATGATATAGACGTGCTGTTGATTCTCTCTTTGTCACCGACCCCACCCAAACCTATTACCTTTTCTTCTCTACCTTGCTCTGTCCACCCGGAGTTTCACCCTTAGGGATCACAACAATAGAGCTCCTTTGATATCTACTTTCCAGCTATGTTTAGCCAATGGAAGAAATAAACAAGATGCCAGAGATGGGAGGAAGAAAATAGTAGCTCAGTTTCTGTCTCATTCTCTCCCAGCTTCACAATGAAGGTACCAGAGTGACTGTATCCTTCCAAGAAAAACTCTTGTGGAGGTGTGTGTTGGAAAGAAGGTGGCCAGGGACTTCCTTCCTGGTTCTAGCTCTCAATGGGCTCTGGTGACAAGAGCCACTGCCTGGCCATTTCAGGACTAGGGGTGGAACTGTCACATAAATAGAGTCACATAAACAAATAATCATTTCTGAAGTGATAAATGGTATGAGGAAAAATAGATCATGGTTCATGATTAAAGAGCTATTTGAAATGGAGTAACTTAGACAAGTGGCCAGGTAATGCATTTCAGAGAAGATATTATTAGGACAGAGAGATAAATTACGTAATGAAATGAATCACTCAGAGTCTGACAGAAGAATCTTCTAAGCAGAAGGAACAGTATGTCCAAAGGCCCTGAGGTAGGAATCTGCTCAACATGGTCAAGAAACAGCAACAAATTTAATGTGGTAGGAGCAGAAGGACTGAAAAGAAACTTGTCACAAAGTTTAGAAAGGTACATAGGAAGGTATCACGTAAGTCCTTTGTAAACTCTATGATGTGTCTTAAGAAGTTTAGATTTTTGTCCAAGTGGGTTGGAAAGTCTTGGACTGTTTTTCCAAGTCAGTAACATGATGTGATTTATGTTTATAAAGATCACAGGCTTTCATTGTGGGATAGAGGATTTCATGTGTAGAAGGAGAAAGATAATTGTTGTAGCTTGGTCAAAAGGTAATTTCATCTTAGACTTGACTGGTAGCAGAGGAAATACTGACAAGCTGTGTTAAGATTCAATATACGATATTTAGAAGGTAGAACAGACAAGATTTGGTTAAATACAAGATGGTTAAATACAAAGTGTGATATCAAGTGTATGGGATGAATTGAAATATAAGTATGAAATATATATAAGAAATATAAAGTAAGTTGGGGCATTGTGCAATAAAAAGAGATTAGTGAGATCAAAGGGGATATTGGTTGAAGAAAAAGTACAGACTACTAGTTGTTGATTTGGAATAAAGGAGACGGGATGGACAGAACACAAGGCGACCAGGAGAGGTTCACGGATGTTGGAGAGTAAATAAGAAATGAGGAAGAACTTGAACCTGAGTAATCATACAACAAGCTCTTAAGAAGTATATGCTACTGCAGTTAGAGAAGGTTTTCCTCCGCTGACAGTGATAGAACCAGTCGACAGAGAGTCACCTGTTCTCCCTGTTCCCTGATCAAGCACTTACATCATGATCAGAATATTGCAGCAGCTGTGTCTGAGTATCAGGGCCTCTGATTCCATAGGCTAATTAGGGACACCAATGATCAAATTCCATATGTGCTAGCTGAGTTAAGGTGGAAGTGGCAAAGCAGCCAGCACAGCATGATGCAGAGACTTCAAAATATGTTTTTCCAATATATTGTCCACTTTAACCAGCCCCATCATTTTTCAAAAGAATAAAGCACTACTTTCTTTTAATACTTAGGAAGTTTTTTTTTCCCTCTCCTTAGGAAAATGTTCATAAGTGCAAGTTAGTGCTTCTGGTAAGCTATTGTATTGTAAGATAAATGTCCACAGTTTTATTCTTATATCTTTTTTTTTTTTTTGAGGAAGATTAGCCCTGAGCTAACTGCTGCCAATCCTCCTCTTTTTGCTGAGGAAGACTGGCTCTGAGCTAACATCCATGCCCATCTTCCTCTACTTTATATGTGGGACGCCTACCACAGCATGACATGCCAAGAGGTGCCATGTCCGTATCTGGGATCCAAACTAGAGAACCCTGGGCTGCAGAAGCAGAACCTGTGCAATTAACCACTGCGCCAGTGGGCCCGCCACTACATCTTTTTATATTTCATTCTTTTTGGATGTACTGACATGTAAAATCACCACAAGTAAATGGTATACAAGTTTCCCTACATCCTCAAATGCACCGGAAGTTCTCACTCTACTGTGTGTATGTGTGAATATAGTAGATATAAATTCAATGCAGAGAACATTGATCCATCAGTTACGATTTATTGCAACTCAACTTTAACTTGTTTCAATTCATCTCAATATCATAGAATGCTGGCTAAATGAAGGCAATGTTTAAGCTTGAGAAGAAGAAGAAGAAAAAATCCTTTAATTGGAGGAACTTCCTCTTGTGAAGGAAACTTCCGAATGAAAGAAATATTTTCTTTTCCGGATTAAAACATTGTAGATAGAGATTAATATTGACTTTCCCACATCAACCACTCTTAACAAACATAAGCATAACTTATTTACCCTGAAGAAACTCAAAATATTCAGAAGCACAATATTTTTAAGGGGAAAAATAATAGGAGCTTGAATTAGAAAAACATGGATGACCATCCAGTTTAACACTGATATAGTACAGGTCTTCAACCCCTGCTTTTTCCTACTTTCATGTTTAAATTCTAATATTAATCAATAAAGATCTCTGAATTTTGTATCTTGGGAACTGAGTGATATTGAAAACGTAGTTTTTTGTTTGTTTCTTGTTTATAAAAGCAATAATTGTTTATTGTGGAAAATTGGTACATAGACATAAAGAACAAGTTTTACTTTTCCTTAATCCCAGTATTTTACAAAATTATCGTAATGCATATTTTGGTGTTCACTTCTTTTTTCACAAAACGCTACATAAAACCATTTACTCTTTCATTAATTAGGAATTTCTTCATTTTAATGTCTGTATAACATTCTTTTTTTTTTTTTGCTGAAGTAACATTGCTTTATAACATTATATAAATTTCAGGTGTACATGGTAAAATATTTCGAATTCTGTGTAGGTTACATCATGTTCACCACCCAAAGACTAATTACACTACATCACCACACACATGTGCTTAATCACCCCTTTTGCCCTCCTCCCTCCCACTTTCCCCTCTGGTAAGCACTAATCCAATCTCTGTTGCTATGTATTTGCTTGTCATTGTTTTTATCTTCTACTTATGTGTGAGATCTCTGCATAACATTCTAATCCAAAAATCTGTCCTGCTATAGTCCCAATCTCTTTATGATCACAGCCAATACATCCCTCAGGGATTCTAGATATTTATAGCCAGCTTGTATTCTGTCTGGTGTATGCCCATGCCTAACTGGCTGTTAAATGCAGGCAGTTCTCACTTTGCACAGTGCTGTGGTAATTGAGACCCATGCAAATCAAGGACACGTTTCCAGTCCGTACAGGTTTCATTTAACCTGGTACTGTGTAAAGTGAGGGCTACCTGTATTTAATACCTAGCTTGTCTCCTTTTTCTCAATCATAAAACAAACGTTAGCACGAAAATCTTCTCCCATTTCTTATTATACGTTCAGCACATTCTTAAAATTGAACTGAGCAAAAGGATGGAAACATTTTTAAGATTCCTTAAAACATAGTTTTAAATTGATTTCCAGACTCATCCTTCTTGACACCATCAGCATAGAAAGTGCCAGTCTTTTTGAACTCTCTTAAATGTAGATCCTAAACAAAACAATCTGTTAATTCATATTTCTCCTTATTAATATTTTTATTCATTGATTTTAGCATGTTGTATTTTTATCTATTTTCTCTACATAGTCTTCAACATTTATTTGTATGATGGTGTTTTAGAAATTCATATGATATCTAGAAACTTATCATATCTTAATAAGTTAATACCTTACCTCATCTAGGGCAAAAACTTGCCAAAATATCAGATGTCTGTTTTACGGTCAAATTCGAGTGACTTTTCCACTGTGAATTTCTTCACTGCAAATAAGCTCAGAGATATTTCTTCCAATTATTTGAAAACTTAATATTTCTTTTAATGTGGATCATTACAATTTTTTTTCACTGTTTGAAATGACTCCCAGTTGAGGAGTATGCGTGCTCATGTCCATTCTTTTGGAGAATAGTCACTGGAAGATAACGTTGCACAACGGACACGTAATGGTATAATGGAAAAATAAATGTTTGTGTAAAAGTGTTAACAAATACACAGCATTAATGTGGAAAATGTAAATGCTTTTTGCTTCGTTTATAGGCCACAAGCTCCTCTCCGCCTTTCTGGCAAAAAAAACTCCTTAACTCATCTGTAACCTTTCTTCCCTAAACAGTCCTCTCTGTGGCCACCTCCCCGTTGGATCTAGGGACCAAGTCATAATAATTCTATTAATCCCAAAATACTTTCCATGTTCCTAAAGTAATTTCATGGGTATATGTTGTCTCTATAGCCATATTTGATCTTTATTAATATGCATGCATAGACTTTCTAGAGTGAGCATTCACATGCATAATTTCTGAGTTAAACATCAGATAGCTAGAAGCATCCGTTTTGCATTCTCCTAAGATAAATTCGAAAGGGAAAAATAATGAAGATGGGCTTCCTCTGGCAGAACTTAAAAACATTTTAAATGCACATTAATTATAAGAATCTGGTTTACAATAGAATTATACATTGGTCAAAGGAAAAGATGAAATAGACCAGAATAGGATTCACTTAGTGTACGATAAAGCGTACTTCTCATATCAGTGGAGAAAAAAGGAGTTGCTTAGTAAATAATAGAAGGAAATGGGTTAAAACGTGAAGGAAAAGTTATGTACAACATTACAGCATACAACAAAGTTGTATCTAGAACAATTCAAAGTATTCCTACAAAATATGATTATGAAAAATCAATAACATAAAGATATTTTCTTATTTAAATTGAAAATTCAGAAAAGGTACAAAATAGAAACTTGATAAAGTTTTTCCAAATATTCTTCATGTGAGAAATCATCAAAAATAACACGAAAGCCAACCAGCAAACTGATGTATTTTATTTGTTAAATATACATTTCAAAACTGTTTCCATAAAAAAAACCCAGAATACTTTCTCAAAAATTTCAGTTAAGTAAACTTAAATAATATTTTCTAATATTAATAATGGTACAGTGAAATGATAATTCTCAAATATTTCTTGTCACAAGTATAGTGTTAGAAATTTTGTGGAGAAAAATTTACCCATAGAAATTTAACAGGAGCTTTAAAAATGTTCAAACCAGTTAATTCAGTAATTATACTTCTAGAAATGTATCTTAAAGGAACTATCATAGAGATTGTACATAGAGATATGACTCAATCTTAAAAATAGTAGGATACATCAATATGATGGAATGATAGTTTGCAAGATAAACCAAGTGGAAAAAAATACACCAAAATGTTGATAGCAGCTCTCTTTAGATAGGAGATTGCAAGTAAATTTTGCTTTTATTTCAAAACTGAAACTAAATCATATTCCAATTGAGATGTTTAGTATTAATTACTCAAATGACTTTTGAGTCCTCTTGGAAACTTTCTATACCTGAACACTTTGAGATAAATTAAATCATCTTACATTCTGTTCTTAAGAAATATGCACTGAAGTGATGGTGTTTATTAGTTTAGTTTTATCTTATTTATTGACTTTTGGAGGAATATATGTCTTCTGTCTTACAATATTAAATGTATACCTTGATGAAAATAGAAGTGGCATAACCAATGACAGAAGTAAGACATGGTTAATTAATTCAACAGAGAGCACAAAATGCTGCTTCTGAAACCAAGGCAGAAGGTCAGTCTTTTTAAAGTGGCTGTCATTCTCTTGTGATTTAGTCTCTGCAAGATGCTACAAAGTCTAAAGCTTGAAATGTGCTAATCCAGAATTAAAACATGCACTTATTTTACGCTGATAATTGAACTACATTCTCTCCAGTGAACCACTTAAATGCTGGAGAGTAAATTAGGGATTTAGAGAAGTGAAAAACATATTTCAAGATCCTCAGACTCCATTGAGCATGAACTTGAATTAAATGGTGCAGGACTCTTCAGATCCTGCCTCCAAACTTCAGAATTCCACTTAAAGTATAATCCCTATTCATATTCAGCTCTCATAATATTCATTAGTTAATTCATTCAACAAATATTTAGTGAATTTGTTTCATAGAGCAGACAGTATCCTTGGTACTAGTAGAGAAGTCAACAAAATCAATGTTGTCCATTCCTTCATGCAGCTTACAGTCTGGAGTTGGGGGGAAACAGCTCTTACAAAGTAATATAACAAAGTGAAGCCTAAGACCTATTTAAGAACTACAAGTCTTATTTGATCTGGCACTTTTTACAAACACCTCCCTGAATCTATTTTTTTCCCTCCTTTCATTTGCTCACTCTGGCCCACAATACCGGACTCCTTACTATTCCTTTAACAAACCAAGGAGAATCTTGCCTCAAGGATTTTGTATGTACTGTAAGTATAACTGGAATGTTCTTCCACAGACATTCATATGACATTATCCCTATTCTGTCTTTGCTCAAATTTTATTTCCACAGAGAGCTCTTCTCTGATGTCATCACTCCCTATTTTATTGCCTCCTTTACTTTTCTTCAAAGCTTCACTCATATCCATGTCGAATACACACACGCACACACACACACCCCTAGGCATACACGTATGTACATTTGGTATAAACAATGATGTCTTCCTCACTTGAACATAAGTTACGTGAGATCATTGTCAGTTTTCTAACCTGCTACATCTCCAGTATATGTTTCATTGCTAGTTTTTTATTAATAGTGTTTTTAACAGCTGTATTGAAGTATGCATATGCCCAAATTGATCAAATTATATATATTAAATATGTGCAGTTTTTGTATATCAGTGAAGAGTTTTTAATGAATTATGAGTAAATACAGATATTAAGGGTGTCCATTTTCTTGTTCCAAGCACAAACTAAGGAAGTATGACAGAAAACACCTTTTATAACTTAACATGGAAAAGGATATATATATATATAAAATTATTTTTATGAGGAAGATTGGCCATGAGCTAATATCTGTTGCTAATCTTCCTCTTTTTTCTTGAAGAAGATTGTCACTGAGTTAACATCTGTGCCAATCTTCCTCTGTTTTGTATGTGGGATGCCACCACAGTATGGCTTGATGAATGGTGCTAGGTCCAGGCCCTGGATCCACACCCACAAACTCCAGGACGCTGGAAAGGAGTGTGCAAACTTAATGACTACACCACTTGGCTGGCCCCTGGAAAAGGATGTTTTAAGCTCAATGACATACAGGTATGATATTAGGATAAACACCCACCTAGGAGTACAAAAGTTGTAATTATTTTATAGCTGTATGAGTATGGAAACTAAGTAAGGAATGCTAATGTCTTTATCCTTTTATATGTCAAAAATCCCTAGATGTGAGGTTTTCAATTCAATATATCAATCTGCAACTCAAGAGAGAGAGAAGGACTGGAGATATGGATTTTGGAATCGTTGAAGACTTCTTAGGTCATGTAAGAAGTGGGTGCATGTGGAGAACAAAGGTACCAATGAACCAATGTAAAGAATTAAGTCTTTGGCTCTGAGATTTGGAAACCAGCAAGAGAATGAGAAAAAGCCATCAAAATTATCTGGGAAGAAATGGCAGTAGAAGTAGAAGCAAAATGAGAAGGTTGAGGTGATATAGAAATCTAAAGAGGGAAATATTTTGGGTAGCTGAAGGAGTTAACCTTGATAATCCTCCTGAGACATCAAGTAAAAGAAAGATAGAAGAGCAGTCTTTGCATGAAATAGAGTTAAGGTCTCATGTTTCCTTCACAAAAAATACAATTGGAACATGTTATGGGGTATGAGGAAGTAGAGACAATGACTAGAGGTATTTCTTTTGAAAAGATTAATTGTAAAAGGAGCAGACAAATAAGTTGGTGACTGCATGGGACTTTCAGCCAAGGAAATTATTAAGAAGAGCGATACCAGATGATGTTTATAAACATGAGAATATTCCAGTAGACTTTGAGAAATTGATGCTTGGTGAGAGTAGAGAAATAATTTCTGAAGTAAAGTTCATGGAAAGCTCCAAAGCTGTGAAAGAACTGGTCTTAGGTAGAAGCAGGGATATATTATCCATTATGACAGGTGGAAAAAAAAGTACACATATAAAGGTTTAGAGTGGTAAGATGAGGATGATCTTATCTAATTGTTTATATTTTGGAGGATGAAGTATGAGACAAGATCAGCAACAGAGTGAAGTACTGAGGGATTTTATCTAATTGCGCTAACCAGCTTAAGTGAGGACAGAGAGAAGAAACAACTAAGTTTAACTAACTTGAGATTTAATCAGATGATTAGAATGGAGAGCAAGTAGAACCACAGAATTGAGCGTGATTAAGAATGAGTCATTGTATGATGGATCATGGAATCTCACTTGGTCAATAAGTTAAATATAGATATGAGAATGGTGATGCAAAATGATAAAGTTCCATTTTTCTTAGGTTGGTGAACAAGAAACAGTTAAAGGATGGATATTGTAGTAGGTAAGTAAAAATGAAAGCAAACATGAAGGAGGATGCCAGTCATAATACAGTTTTGAATGTCTTTGAGAGAAATCTTCGTTAACAGTTGAAAGGAAGTTTTAAGGAGATGAGAGGACTGTTCAGCGTGGACCTGATGAGTTGACTCATCCTTTGTGGTCTCTAACAAGTTTCTCAGGGGTGAGGAGTTCTCACTTGGAGCATGCAGGGCACTGGTGCTCTCTCTCATGGTTTGCAGTGAATGGTGGAAGGGAAAGAAATAGGGAGTAAACATTTACCTGATTCCAAATCTTTAGGCTTCCTTCAACATGCCATCTTATCAAAGAAGGTTGTTTCCCCATTGCTCTGAAATTGATACCCCCCTACTCCACTACAATGAGCAATAAACAGGTAATTTAATTTGATAAATATTCTTTGAGAATTATGTGAAACTTTGACAGAGGTAGAGATTAAAAAGTTAAAGTAGGGGCCAGCCTCATGGCCAAGTGTTTAAGTTCACATGCTCTGCTTCAGTGGCCTGGGATTTTCCAGTTCAGATCCTGTGTGCAGACCTACACATTGCTCATCAGGCCAGACTGTGGTGGCATCCCAGATAGAAGAACTAGAATGACTTATAACTAGGCTATACCACTATGATCTGGGGCTTTGGGGATAAAAAAAAGAGGAAGATTGGCAACAGATGTTAGCTCACGGCTAATCTCTCCCTTACAAAAAAAAAAGGAAATAAAAGAGCTAAGGTACATTGAGTACTACCTTTAAAGTATTCCTATTAATTCAAAAAGCCAGTAACCTATTGCTGCTGTGTCCATATTATTATAACGCCCGATAAGACTCTTTCTTGTATCTTATTTGGTACTCCTGATGTCCATGTGAGTGAAATAGTGCTATTATTTGTAATGGATGCTGTGGTACACAACTCAAATTTGCCTAAAAGGATTGAAGTATTTATTTCCTCAACTTCCAAGTGAATTGGCAACTGACATTTCACAGCTGAGTTCTGCTCTTGGAATGTTCCTGCTGAGAGACATTGCCATGCCCAAAATTACACCCTTTCCCAATGAGTGATCCATATCCAAAACTGGTAATTATGGAGGTACAAACACATGGCTCTTTTTTAACAGTTTAGGATGTCTCTGAAGGATCACTTGAGTTCCAGAGCTCCATGGGGAATTGGTTGAGTATTGTGTTGTAATTTCATCACAATTCAACTTTTTCTACACAATTCTGCTTCCCTAACTCCCGTATAGGTATTGTTCCCAGGAACACTCTCCAATAAACTTCCTGCATCCAAATCAGAACTCTGCATCAGTCTCAGAGCCTGTTTTCCCAGATCCAAATCAAAGACACCAATGTATATACAATACAACTAAGATTAAGAAAAGCTACATACTGAAATTGGAACTTAAACCCAGATCAGTCAATTTCAAGTATTTTGATACTTTACCAGACACTACCCTCCCCTACTGTGTTGATTTATCATAAAGGCCCATGGATATGCATTTAAGACATCAGGAGATTAAGAAGCAGACCCCATTTTAAACAATCTACCTTAACACAGAACAAAATCTTAAGCAATCAGACAATAAAATTAATATGAAAAAAAATTTTCTTCTACATAACAGGATGATTTGTAACATGCTTTTACAGTATGTGTTTCTGTAAGATCTTCTTTAGGGCCCATTTTACATCCTTATTTTTCAAACTGTAGATGAGAGGATTTAGCATAGGGATTACTACTGTGTAAAAGACAGAGACAATCTTGTCCTGCTCCATTGAGTAGCTAGATGTAGGGCGCAAGTACATGAAGAGAATTGTCCCAAAGAATATAGTGACAGCCATGAGGTGGGAGGCACAAGTAGAGAAGACTTTGTGCCTGCTCTCCAATGAAGGCATCCTCAAGATGGCAATGAGGATACACAGATAGGAAATAAGGACAATCATAACACAGCTGATGACATTAAAACTGGAGAAAGCCATGATCACGAGCCCATTGATGTGGATCTCAGAGCAAGAGAGTTTGAGCAGAGGTGGGGTGTCACAGTAAAAATGATTGATCCTATTAGAGCCACAAAATGATAATCTGAAAGTCATTCCTGTGTGTATAGCTGCATTTCCAAAGCCTGCTAGAAATGAGGTAGCTATTAGCAAGAAGCAAATTCTCTCAGACATGAGAACAGGGTATAGCAGAGGGTTCCAAATGGCTGCATAGCGGTCATATGCCATCATGGCCAACAGGAAGCATTCCGTCCCCAGGAAGGAGCCAAAGAAGTAGAACTGGGCAGCACATCCATTAAAAGAAATGGCCTTATTCTCAGCCACAAGGTTCATCAGCATCTTGGGAGTCACAGAAGAAGAGTAAGACGCATCAACAAAGGAGAGGCTGCTGAGAAACAAGTACATGGGAGTGTGGAGACAGGGATCAATCTTAATTAACACAATCATCCCCAAATTACCCACCAGTGTGGCCATGTAGATTAACAGAAACAATCCAAATAGGACAACTTGGAGGTCAGAATTGTCCGAGAGTCCTAAGAGAATAAATTCTGTCACTTCTGTTTGATTCCTGTGTTGGACCTCTTTCATATATCCAATCATTTGAGCTACAATAAGAGAGAAGATGGAACATGACATTTTGTCAGATGAATGCATGACAGAGCTATAAACATCTTTTTACTGGCATAGACACAAACAAATTCTATGAAGAGCACAAAGTGAAAAACATAGTGAAAAGTGTATTGGACTTGCTGTCATATCAAAAGACTGTGTCTGAATTCTAGATGTGCTGTCTATGTACTAATTATCTTGAAACAAGTAACTTAATATTCATTAACTAAAGACCAAGCCTGGAATTAGCTATTTATTGAATAATTACAAGAACATATTCCTCTGATATTTTCTCTTCTTTATTTATGATAAATAAAGTAATCGATTTATTAACATACCTTCTAGACACAACTTCTGGAGAAAGATGGTGAAATGAATTCAGGCCACTGACTATTCCTACACAGTACTAACGGAATGAATAAAAAATATTGAAAGTTAGTAAAATTAATCAACAGTACCAAATAAGAATAAAAGAGTTGAATTTCCTGGAGAAGAAGGGAACTTTAAAAGTTGCTGGCCAGGGTGAAAAACAGAGGATAGTCCCATGCAGCTAGCATGGGTCCAGCCTTGCTCTAATTTCCCAGTATTAGTATCTATAGAAAAGAAAAATGTCAGTTAAATATTGAGAATTTTGAATAATTTCCTCCAATATTTAGAGAATCAGATTGTAAGAATGAGTAGAAAAACAAATGAAAGTAATAGAACAATCCACGGCAGTGTAAATCCTTACTTCACACTCAGATTCACAGGATGACAACAGAACCAGAAAGACCACATGGAATATTCCAGTCACCATACTGAATTGCTGGAATAATTTACCACCAGTTCATGTAAGTGGGAATAACATTCACCATTTGCAACTTTTAATGATGGCAAATACAGGACCAAAAAAAAGAAAATTCAAACTAGATGCCCAACCTAGATCTCCCAAGTGAAAATTTAAGTGACAATAAAATTTAAATTATTTACTTTAATTAACTTAATCTAATTAACTTAATTAAAAACATAAGCTCCAGTGGAATTCTCCACTTTCATTCTAATCCCCTCCCTCTTCCATGACTTCAGATTACTGAGCAATGGATAAGACTGTATTAGGCCAGCTGTTAAATCATAGCTCAGACAAAGTGTTAAATCCACTAACACTCACAAGAGTAATTTCTTTGATACTGTCTAAAATTAAAACATGGGTTGAAATTAATCCAATACCTGTGTTAACATTGGAGATAATGGATCTACTGAATGCATTTGGGAAGAAGAGTGGGCAGGAACTGGTTCCATTCTCACAGACACTGCCATATGCAGAATTGCCTATCCATGATCTGCTCTTCCATTGGAATAGGGGCTCAGTACCTCAACCAACAATAAAACCTGCCATATCTGTACAGTATTACAAGGCTTTCAAAAATGGGTGTCATTGCACCAATTATCTTATCTGAGTCTCCACACAAAACAGTGAAGGATATAAGCAGATTATTATCCCAAAAGTATTAATAAGACCATATTTGGTACATGAGGTCAGTGAAGTATAGGGCTTTTTCAGCTAAGTGATAGTGAATCCTGAGCTAGAACATAGGTCTCTTGATGCCAAATTATTTGTTGTTCCTGAACACTACATCACCTCTCTCCATATTTCACTGGACAGATATATAGCCTAAGTCGTCTTACTTTGAATAATCTTGCTGTTTGAATTCCAATAACAGCATCTCAAGAAGGAATTAAAAAGAAGGAATAGATTTTTTTCTCTCATCCTCAACCAAAAAGCTTCCCTGAGAGTATTATTTTAGGAGAAATAGTGAAAAAATGAAATGCCAAAGACAATTTTTGTGTTTGTACTAGACACACAAAGATAGGTAATGATGAGTAAAAACAGCAAGTCCTAAAATCTACTAAAATATGTTGAACATTTCCTATGCTCTATAAGCACCGTGTTAAGTATTTTTCCTGCAGTATTTTATTTAAATTCTATGAAATAGCCAGTGTTTTAATCCTCTTTTGCACATAAAAGGTACAAAAAGTTTATAACTCTTGCTCAGAATCACAAAATTGGTCTAATGAAGTCTAATTTATACTCAAGGAATGCAACTCTTATTCTCTTAACACTTGAGGTCCTTTGGAATGACCTTCTCAATAACAGATGTGAGTGAGCACTAATACAGAGGACAATTGAACTTGTAATTCTCCGAGCTTCGTTAATGCAGTAGAATACATTTAATTACATTAAAAACTCCATATATCTCCTAAAGAGAAAATATAATTACAGCAACTAAAAATTTCTTTCCTAGAGCTTACATTCATTAATTTGCATTATTAGCAAAATACCATTTGTTTTACATCTGGTGCTGTAAGCTGCGTGCTTCCATCTACCCTCTACTTTGGCAAATATATTTTTCTGCTTCTCTGCAGAAATAGCCCTCCCCTTGCTGAGATTTTGCACTGAAGAGTTCAGAGACTCTTAATCTGGATTTTTAATTTCTACGAGTTTGTTAAAATAATAATGAGATTTCCTCAGAATTGCTGGTGCTTAAAAAGACCTTAACATTATATTTACTTATTGCTGCCCTCATTTCTCCTAATGATTTACATGCCTGGTAAGAATAAAAAGGAGCAGAGCATTTATTTAACATAATTTCTTAGCCCCTCAGTTCTCTTGGAACTTCGGGTCTATGGGTGACTAGAGAAATAAACAGGATTCTGAATATTTTTTCAGGTCAGCAAGTTACATGGGCAAAAACCTTTATGTGATTTTCTTACCTTTCTTAACTGTTTGACTTCTATTTGATCTCTTTCTATTTCCTGTCCTGATGCCTAAAATCAGCAAAAAAGAAAAAAAACATAAAGCCTTCTTCTTTGAGACTCACTCTAATTCTCCCAGGTTAAGCTGCAGGCACAGTTGGAACAGACTTTAGATGCCATCTATTACAGACTTAGGAAAATTGAAACCATTTACACCCTTCCTGTCATAAGAGAGTTACTCTGCAGTCAGCAGACATCGAATTCCTCTTTCTTTTAGTTTTCCTTAAAGATAAGTATCCCAATTTGTTAAATTAGGGTAAAATACATTTCAAAATACAGAATATATCACTGCAGTGCTGCTCTAATATTTATTGCAGTTATTTCCAATCGTAGAGTCTCTAGACTAGACTCTGGAATAAGCATCCTCACTTATTTTAAATAGGATATATTTCCTGTTCTTTAGTCTGTGAGGACTTCATCCCTCGTGTCACCTCATTTTACTCTACTTGTTTTTCCCCTCTGAAACTAAGAAAATCACATGTCCCTTTTATATTTCTCTTCTTTATCCTCAGGACACGTGGGCCCAGAGGAGAAGGAATTTTCAGTTCCATTTTCCTAACCCCCACTAAGCATCCTTTTTCTTTCTCCCTTGATAGTTGGTAGTCTGGTCCCATGGGACCATTGAAAGAATACACAACATAGCAGGTTAGCTATTTTAGAGGTAGCCCCTCTACCTCTGGTCCTGCCTTCTCTAAGGACTTTGTGTACATATAAGAAGTTATGCTACCTGGATCATGGTGAAGGGCCGATGGGAGGAGGTGCAAGAAGAACAGGGCTGTCCTGGTTTTCAATCCTGGCTCTGTGTCTCACAGATTGTGGATTTTGGATATTGCACTAAATGTCTTTTCACCTTAGCTTTTTCATGTCTAAGTTAGATTACTAATGCCTACCTCACAGGGTGACTCTTCAGATAAAATAAATGAATGGATGTAAATTGCTGCATCAAATCCATATAGATAGATGATTAATAAATAAGCATTTCCCCACTTTGTTACTATTCCCTGCTGTCCAGAGTAAGAAATATTTCTTTTATCAGCCTACGCAGCCTGCATTGGGCCTTAACAGGTTCCCCATTTGCCCAAATATATCTTCCACATAGAAAACACAGAGTGTGAAACAAATTGATCTATATCTGATGATCATTTACATTATCTATGCCACTTTGAGAGGACACGCTAATTTGTCTCTCAGCACAATTTAATCAATGCAATTTGCACTAAATGATGGGGGACATAAGGGCATAAAAGATGTGCTGCTTTATCTCTAGCAAGTCAGACAAGATTTACATTATTTTGGTTGTCTTAACGCCCCACTTTTAATTTTTGTTTCAGAGGGAAAATATACTAAGCTTCTATCAACACATAGTCTGAAACCTAATTGGCAAACATTGGAAATTTATTTAAGAAGTAAATAAATAACCTTTCCTAAATTAAGTGTGAATTAGTTATTATACAGGAACAAAGTGTGATAAATTATATGAGATTAAGTTGTGCAATTGGTCTATTGGTGGAGGTTGGAAGAAAGATCACGCACAGTAAGAGGTCAGTGGTATGAAACACAGGATGTAAGGACCTTAGCTAATAACAGAATGGTGGAAGGAGACCATTGGGCAACAAAGGAGTAATTAATCATGGACAGAATAAGTGGTAGGTCCTAGTCAGCCTCAGGCTAAGGAAATCTCAAACAGCTTCAGAATAAGAAGAGAACTCATTTTTAATCCTAGCTTGACTGTCATTCAAAGAGGCACCAGATGATGCTGTCTCTCTGCCACCAAGATGGGGATCATCAGAACTTATGCTGCAATTTGATCTCCATGAAGTATTCTAAGAATTCACAGTGAATACAGGGGTGTGAGCTTGATGCCATAAGGGATAAATCATTGACAGTTAGGTTTCATGGAGCACTATGGGGCTCTAAATTCCAATAAGACATTCCAATAATGTCTATCTATCTACTATCTATCTATCTCCTATTTATTCTGTTTCTCTGGAGAACCCTGACTAATAAAGAAGTCTTGATGGTGTTCATTGCTGGGATAAAAAGTGAATCAGAGGTATTGGGGTGGAAAGGTAGAGTAGCTAAATGTCTAACTTAGTAAGCAATATCACCTCTTAGTTGAAGAGTTATATAATATCAGATGCCTAGAATTTCAAGGAGAAGATCTCAATGGAGGTGATGCTTTTCCTCTGGGGATATTACATTAATTGTTGTCACAGTGATCATGTACACTGTAGAACTTAATGGATAAGGGGTAAGGATGCTAAAAGCCTGCAAGTTGCAGTACAATCCCTAACGACAAAGAATTGTCCATGCCTCATGCGATTTTCAAATATCACGCCCGTTGATACACTTGATCAAATTATCTAAGCCTTGAATCTACCCCCATTTTACATATAAACACATTTTATATATAAATATGCAGTATTATTGAGTGGACTGTTTATATAACAAACTAGTCACAACTGCATCTTTTAAGTAACAAGGGGAAAAAATACTGGCTTGGGGTTTTACCAAGAGCTGTCCATCATTTCAGAAATTTATGTCATGAGCTAAAATGTTGCAAGATTGCTTGAGTTGCCTCTACAACAAAGCTGCACCAGCCTGCATTTTTAACTGTCACGTTTATGGAAATATTAAATATATATGCAAGCATCTGCCTTTTTCGTTATGTAGTTATGGCTGAACTGTTAGTTACTAAAATGTGTATTATATTATTATAAATTATTTTGCTTTCATGTCTCCTCCTTAAATTATGTGTGTAGGTAAATTAAATTATCTATGAATGCCATTTAGGTACATAGAGGGGCAATATAAACTACTTGCTATAAAAAGATAGCATTTGGATCTGAAAGAGTATAGATCCACTGTTCCAGAAGACATCAATGTGCTAGTCACTAGCTATTTTCCAAATAGACTTTATAACATTTAGCAAAACCAAGAAGAGGAATTATCTTGTCAGGCTTTGGAGATTCATTTTATTTTAAATAAAGCTTTATTTGGCCTGTGCAAGATGCAGTTACTTCTAATACACCATAAATAAAAACTACTACTACTGTTACTACCAATAAAAAAAGAGAGAGAAAAAATTTATTAAATTAAGAAAATGTAAACTTAACCTAATAACCTCATATAAACAAACAATTCTCCAGTTACAAAATTTAAATGGAAAAGAAGATCCCCATTTATGATTGCCAAACATAAAGGACCTAAACATAGCCAAATAAGAAATTTGTAAAACCTCTGTGAAGAAAAAGAGTAAATCTTCAGAAAGATACAAAAGTAAATCTGAATAAGTATGAAGACATACCTGTTCTTTGATAGCAAGGCTTGATGATATAAATGAGGCAATTATCTCTAAGTTAATTTATAAATTTAATGTTATACCAATAATAATGTCCTCAGACATTTTTCTAAATAAGTTGACTATGAATTTTATGTAAAAGATAAAAAAGCATTAAAATTATAAGTATTATAATTATATATATTTACATATAATATTTGCATGATTATAATTAAAACAATGTATTATTGATGAATAAATTGTATAGAATTAGTGAAAGAACAAGGGAAGAGAATAAAAATACAAATATAGACCAAATTAAATGAAGTGAAAATTCAATATATGATAATAGCACCTCAAAACAGTGGAGAAAGGATAAATTTTCAAATAATTTTTTTCAAACAACTGGATAGTTATATGGAAAAAAGAAAACTGGATCTTTTCCTCCTGTGAGATATGATCAACATTTCAATGAATCATAATTGCAAATGTATGAAAAAAAAACCATACAGGTACTAGAAGAAAACATGGTGAAGTCCTTTATAACTGGAAGAAGTATTTAAAATATATACAACCATTATTTTGTATTTTGTCCTATCAAATACAGCAATTTTAAATTTACTTGCCTCTGTACTTTGAATATAAATAGAACTCAAAATCCAGAAATAATAAAATTGAAAATTGATAAGTTTAAACAACATAAATGAAAAAAGGGAAAGGAGAAAAGGAAAGAACAAAAATAGAAGAAAATGAAACCTTTTGCAGGGTAATAAATTTCTTAGGAAAATCAAAATACAAATGATAAATTGGAGAAAATTTACACATTATAAACTAGACCAACAGATGATGTCTCCAATATATAAAGAATATAAATACCAATAAGAAAAATATTTCTGAAATCCAAAATATGAAGAAACATGCTATGGAAAAATGGACACAAAATATGAATAAACATTTCAGAAAAATAGAAATGCAAATAGCCCTTAAATATATGAAAATATATTCAACCTTTGCACCAGTCAGGAGACAGAAAACCACACAGTAATTCTATCACATAAAATTTAATATCAAGACTTACTACTTGGCAACAGAGGGTTAATTATCAAATGATCAAGAAAAGTCCAAAGCACACAAGAGGAATAGATACCGGGAGTGCTTCTACCTCTGGCACTGAGGCAGAATACCAAGGTAGGAACATGCTTGGAAAAGGACCCCACCTCCTAGGCTCTTTTAGACATGGTTGTACTCAGTGTGGCTGTGGCTTGCCCCTATAGGGCAGAGACATTCCCTGGCCAGATCTGCCAAACAAGAAACCACTCAGTAGTGTTCCACTGAAACTCACTGGTTAGCCCCCCCACCCTGGGGTGCCAGGAAGACTTGCTAGAAAGCCACCTCTGGGATGCTGATGGAATGTGACGGGAAGCTACTTGTGGGAGTGCTGGTCAACCTTTATGAAGGGTGAGCACCAGTGGGTACTGCACATGCTGCTGGCTACCACAAACCATTGAGCCACAAGGAAAAAGCACACTAGTATTGGAAACGAAGCCTTTTCCTCCTGCAATGTCCCTCTAGTGTTCTCCACTGACTAGTATAATATTATCCAGCTGGAAAAGGGGAAATGCTAACAGTGTCCATGTCCAGTATCACTAAAGCAAAGCAGAGATGGATGGATTTGGAGCTGAGAGTCAAAAATTTACAACTGGTATATTATTCTCAATGAGAAAAAATACAAATTATGACTACCTTCAGAGAATACTTTCCAAATTTTAGATTGACCTATACATATATATATATGTATATATATATATATACATACATAGAGAGAGAGAACAGATAGGTAAATTTAGATGAGAAATACAGATATTTGACAACCAACTTTATTAAAAAGACTGTGGGGAAAATAAGAATTTGTACATTGCTGGAGGTAAATTGGAATATTTAGCAAATTGCATATTTAAATTTCCTTTTGACTCAACAATCCCACTTCTAGGAACCCACACAGGTGACGTACTGGTCAATGTAGGAAAAAGCACATGCATGAGGCTATTTATTATCGTGTTTTTTCTTCTATTAGCAAAAGATCAGAACCAACTCAAATGTCTAACAATGGGATAATTCATAAATAAACAACAGTAATCCACACGATGGATTATTATGCAGCTGGAGAAATGAGAGAAAAATATTTATTTCAAGTCAAAGTTTGACTTGAAAACAAATATTATAAAAGAACATGTCAATGTTAATAGGAATTAACTTTTCATCATAAAATGAGACTTAAGAATAAAATAAAAGAAGTTGGATTGAAAATACAAGATCCAACTATATGCTGTCCACAGGAGTCCACCTTAGGTTTAAGGACCCACAAAGCCTGAAAGTGAAGGAATGGAGAAAGATATGACAATGGTTCTTTTTATTAAATTCTTTGATTTTATTTTTGAATCTCTTTTTTTTTGAGGAGGAAAATTTCTCTTAGATCATATATCATTTCCAAATTAACTGGTTTTTTTTTAAAATTGTTTAGGTAGTGAGATTTTACAATTGCCCATTTTCCTTTTTCTTTATACAATGGGAAGCTGACACAAAGCTGCATACTATCTGTTGAAATTAAAAAAAAACAAAAACGTAAAGCATGTATTTTGTTTTTTTACTAGCTTCATCCTGTTTTTAATATTTGAATCTTTTCTTTCTTTCATCTTATTCTTCTTAAAATTATATACCAAGGGATAAAAAAAAATTGGTAAGTTACCCCAGATCTCTTCCTGGAACAGGAATCTTTGCCTTATGAAGGGCAGTCTTCTCAGGATTGTTATCAAAGGAGAATAAGCATGAACATTGTACTCAGATAGATGAGTGGTTCCACTCTGAATCTACCACTTCTAAGTTGTGTGCTCCAGGGAAATGTTAAACAACTCTCACTTACTGCCTTTATTTGTAAATCAGTGAGTCATTCAGTTCATCTGAAGCCAAAGCAATAATATTGTCAGAAGATTCAATTGATCACACACGTGAAAGTGCCCTGCAGTGTCTCTAGCAAATAACTGTTCTCAAATAGTGTTAGTTTCCTTTCCCTATTTAACAAACTATGATCTCAAAAAAAGTCAAATCTCATTAATTTGTTCTGTGACATATTCCTTACAGCACATTAAGATACTTTAAATACAGCCACTCCATATAACATGGAAAGAATAGGCTTCTTTGAAAAGACTTGCAGGCATCAGCAAACAGACCTTTCTAAATTACCATCAAAATCACACCTTATAGGCAGCTCTGAGCCAGCCCTGGTGGTCTAGTGGTTAAGATTCAGTGCTCTCACTGCCACAGCCTGGGCTTGTTTCCAGGTCTGGGAACCATAGCACTCATCTGTTGGTTGTCATGCTGTGGTGGCTGCATGTTGCTATGATGCTGAAAGCTTTGCAACTGGTATTTCAAATACCAGCAGGGTCACCCATGTGTAGATAGGTTTCACCTTAGCTTCCAGACTAGACAGACTAGGAAGAAGGATCTGGCCACCCACTTGCAAAAAATTGGCCCTGCTAACCCTATGAACAGCAGTGGAGCATTGTGTGATATGGTGGTACAGAATGACCAGGCAGGATTCCACCCTGTGCTGCACACAGGGTTGCAAGGAGTGAAAATCAATTCCAGGCACTAACAAGAATGACAAGACAGCTTTGGGCTGTTAAAAAAAGAAAAAAATCCCTGTAGCACTTATGGTTGATTCAATCACCACAACTAGAGTGAATGAAAATTCTCTTGTGTTTCCTTGTTTATTATTAAGGCTTACGGAAGACAGAATGAAATTCCTTAGGGGATGACATTTCAGGAAATCTTTGGGTCTCCTATGAATTGCAGAAAGCATTTCATCATATTTCTTCTGAGGATTAATTTGTGACTCTGAGATTTAAATACCTCTTGCACGAAGGACCAAAGGTGGGATGAGCAAGTAGCTCACAGACAATTATCAGAGTGATTCACTATCATTGGATTCTTCTCAGAATATCTGTTCAGTATAAGTCATCAAAACAAGAGGAGACTTTCAACCTCTCACCAACAGGTCAGGTCACAGGTCAGTATTTGGGACAGAAAGATAAAGAGATGTGACATTTTGTGAGTGGAGCATTCCCCTGCCAAGTGCTCCTTTGAAAATGGCTTTGCTTGGCGCTAGGTCCACACAATTTTTAAATTTCAAAAGAAGACATAAACTATGGGTTTGTGTTTTAGGTATCTCATAATAAGTCCAAAATCAGAAAATACTAGAATTGGAAATATACGTGCAGTTTGCATTCCCCACCCCATTCATTTCACAGATAAGGAAACTACAACTAATATAGAAACGAATGTTAATTAGTGCAAAAACCAAAACTACAGCCAGTATTCCAGACTCTTACTCTAGTATTCTATTCATATAAATGTGCAAAAGATGGTAATGCATGGAAATCTAAGATATATCTGGCCTGTATTTGCTTCTATAGTACGTTTGCTGGTCTTTTAAAAATATTTGTGTTTAGTAACTATAGAATATACTTATTTACTCACTATTCCACTATTTCCTCAGAAGTCAGATCTGCTGAATTTCAGCTACGTGAGACTAAAAAAAAAAAAACTATAAAGGTTTTCTTTTCCTTTTTCTTAATCAGCCCTTATTTTGAATTTTATAGCTTCATCTCTACGTGTTTTATCCTTTAATAGAAGTGCTGTAGAATTAAAACCACATCTTTCCTAAAGCTTGAGGCAATCCATGATACATCACCCCTGTGGAATAAGCATTGAACCTTTTTTTCTCAGAGTTATGAGTGCACACTCATCTACTGAATTAAATCATCTACACTCAAAATTACCACATGCACGAGCACTAAGCACATGTCAGTCACTGAATTCATCACTGTGTGTTTGTGTGTGTGTGTGTGTGTGTAGATAGATAGATAGGTATACTAATTAATTTTTGGTGGAAAGTTATTAAGGTAAGTCTTAATCTCACTTAACAAATGTAAAACTGATTCCAAGAAGATAAGTAGTGTACTAGCAATCAACAGTAGTAAGTGGCAAGGCCTGAATTTGTTTGTACACTGTAAGAGAGAGCATGCAGGTGCTTTATGATTCGTGGAACATTTTCTCATATCCTTCCTCATTTAACTGGAACCTTGAATGTATAAGGGATGAGAGAATGACTGTCTAATCACATATTCTGAGTGCAACAAATTAGTCAGCACATACCCAGCTGTGGATCAGTCATGAATCCCTGTGCTGTATTCTTACAAGGGGTCTCATATTCCACTAAGTACTGTAGTCCGGTATCACCTCTGCATTTTCAAGCTTGATGCCTGGGTCTGTTTCTTCATTTATAAAATTGTGAAATTGGACTAAATGACTCCTTCTGGTGTCCACAATAGTATTATTTACTCTCTCGCTAAAGTGCAAGAACAGATGAAAAATGGAGGGACTATGGTAGATCTTTTATTTTTTTCTTCATGGTGAATTATTTTCAAATTCCTATATGAAGAAGTTGAGGGACAAAATAATACAACACTATATATGAAATTGGCACTCCCAGATTCAATTGCTGATTCTGCAACTAACAAAATAACTGTGCGAGGTTTCAAGTCCCCTCAGCCAAAGTTCTCGTTTCTTGATTAACATATCCTATGAGATGACATAATCATTCACATGCAGTGAGATGAACTGAACTGGGGTAGGGGCAAATTGTTCTTTTTTAACAGATATTGAGGTATAACTGATGTGCAATAAATTGAGTAAATTTAAAGTTTAACATTTGATATGTTTTTATGTGTGTATAGACTCATGAGACTATCATCCCAATCAATCCGACACTGTCCAAAATTTCCTTATGCCCCTTGGTCATCTTTCCTTCCTGCACTTCCTCACTCACACTTCTATCTAGGCCATCATTGATCAACTGTCTGTCACTATTGATTAACTTACATTTTCTAGATTTTTATAAAAGGAATCATATCAGGCATACCCTTTTTTATCTGGCTGTTTTCTCTCATCCTAATTATTTTTATTTCATTCATCATGTTGAATTTGTCAATAGTTTATTCCTTTTAATTGTAGAATAGTATTCCATTTTATGGCCATACTATAATTTGCTTGTCCTATCATCTATGGATGGGACGTTGGATTGTTCCCAGGTGTTTTTTGAGAATTATTGGATTGAGCTGGCCTGGTGGCGCAGCAGGTAAGTGCGCATGTTCTGCTTTGGTGACCCGGGGTTTGCCGGTTCAGATTCTGGGTGCGGACATGGCACCGTGTGGCAAGCCATACTGTGGTAGGTGTCCCACATATAAAGTAAAGGAAGATGGGCACGGATGTTAGCTAAGGGCCAGTCTTCCTCAGGAAAAAGAGGAGGATTGGCAGCAGATGTTAGCTCAAGGCTAATCTTCCTCAGAAAATTTAAAAAGAAAAGAATGATTAGATCATAGGGTAGATATGTGTAGGTTTAATTCTATACCATCAAAGTATTTTTCTAAGTTTTTTTACTGTTTTACATTCCCATCAATAGTGATAAAAGTTCCAGTTCCTCCACTTCTTTGATAACACAGTATGGTCCATCTTTTTAAATTTTCACCAATCTAACAGATGCATAGTCATATCCCATTTGTCCCTAATACAAAAGATTTGAGTATTTTTCATGCATTTACTTGCTATTCATACATTTTCTTTGCTAATGTGTCTGTTCAAATCTCTGGCCCGTTCTTTTTGGATTGTTTTCTTTTTGAGTTTTACAATTCTTTACATATTATGGGTACGATGTCTTTATGAGAAATGTATTTTTAAAATAAATTCTATACAGTTTGTCTTTTCATTCTCTGTTTACTAATTGACCTAATGTATGAAATGATGAACACATTCACAGCATATTAAAAGTGAGTTGAACAGGAGTAGATATAAGTACTTTATAAACTATAAACCCTTGGGCAGATATATAGTGCTGATTATTCATTGTTGGAGACCCTTCTTTGTTGCGCTTGATTATATTCTAAGCAGAAATTGAAAGATGGGGGCACTACTTTCAAGCACCCTCGGGTTTCAGGTAACCTATTGTGAATGTCCACATCCCCGTGTGAGACACATTATACTACCCTGCTTCTTTGTCTTTCTTAATCAGTAAACTAATTGAAGTAGATATAGCCTGAGTTCTCACTTCCGGTTTAGGTAGAGGATGCTACTTATTCCAAAATTACTTTGTGTTTTGTTTTGGGTTAGTGTTGCCTACTTCCTTCTTAGAATTCTTCAATGGACCAGATATTCATCCAAACAAAGAGAAAAAAGTTTAACAAATGAAAGCTCCCGTGTGACTACAGAGTTGGGTAATGCTCTCTTTAGTCCCCTTGAGTGAGGGATCCTTGAATCTTAACTCTGAACTAAGCTATACAACAACCTGTCGGTTAGGCAATAGAATTATCCAGACACAGCTGTGTCTTCACCCTGATCATGTCCCATGCCAAACCACTGGGTGCTTCTAAAGATCAGGGAAACCAAAAGACTAATTCTGTGTCCATGTATGATAGGCAAGACAGGAAAAAGAAAGGCAGCACAAAAATAAAGAGATCTAACCTCCATCAAATTACATATACATAAAAAACAATAAAGTGAAGTGGACTGTAGAGTCAGACAGACCCAGCTCTGCCACTTACTGACTGTTGACTTTGTTGAAGTTGCTTAATATCTAGTCTTGTTCTTTTCAGATATGAGAGGGAAATAATGGTGGTACCTACTTCATGGAGTTGTTGTGAGATTAAATTATGTAATGTTTGTAAAGCACTCAACATGCTGACATATTGTTAACACTCAGTGACTCCTGGCTTTTTAAAAATTGTGATTATCTATTGCCTTTTTTAATATTATGCACCCTGTGCTCCAAGTCTTTCATTTTCTGGATATGTGTGTGCATGATATGTTATACTTTGAGATCTCTGAGTCTTTCATTTTTCTTTGTGTGCCTACCTGCACTGAGAGTTGATATTTATTCATTATGTGTGTTCATATTTGATTTGTTTTAGAAAGAAGTAAGTGGCGCACAAAACTGCTCTTCTTTACTAGTTAATAAGACAGATAATCGCAAAGATCAGGTCAAAGATTTGGTACCATGTCATAAATGACCTCAGAACACCAAGGTCCTTGGAGAAGAAGAACTTACCATTCCCAAGACACTAACATTTTCTCCTATTTTTACGGGACACCTGGAGAGGACACATAATCATCACCTTCATCAAAGTCCTTTGAGTCATCCTAGGGGTCATAGAATCTAATTCCTGGGAAGATTGTTAAGAATCACCCCAGCTAATAAAGCAAGTCCAGGAACACCTGATGAATAAAGAAAACCACTCAATTGTGACTGAGTTTATCTTTATGGGCATCACTCAGGACCCTCAACTGCAGATCATCTTCTTCGGGGCCTTCCTTTTGGTCTACCTGATCAATGTAGTGGGGAATGTTGGTATGATTATCCTGATCATAACAGACACTCAGCTTCACACACCCATGTATTTTTTCCTCTCCAACCTCTCCTTTGTTGACCTGGGCTACTCTTCAGCCATTGCCCCCAGGATGCTTGCTGACTTCCTAACAAAATACAAAGTTATCTCATTCTCCAGCTGTGCCACTCAGTTTGCTTTCTTTGTGGGTTTTGTGGATGCTGAGTGCTATGTCCTGGCTGCCATGGCCTATGACCGTTTTGTGGCCATCTGTCGACCCCTCCACTATAGCACTCTTATGTCTAAGCGAGTCTGCTTGGTTCTCATGCTGGGCTCTTACCTGGCTGGTCTGGTGAGTTTAGTTGCCCACACTTCCCTCACCTTTAGTTTGAGTTACTGTCGTTCCAATATCATCAACCACTTCTTCTGTGAAATTCCACCACTCTTGGCTCTCTCTTGCTTGGACACCTACATCAGTGAAATCTTGCTCTTTAGTCTGTGTGGTTTCATTGAATTCAGCACCATCCTCATCATCTTCATCTCATATGCCTTCATCCTTATTGCAATCATCAGAATGCGCTCAGCTGAAGGCCGCCTTAAGGCTTTCTCCACCTGTGGGTCTCACCTCACTGGCGTCACAATTTTCTATGGCACAGTCATGTTTATGTACCTACGACCAACATCCAGCTACTCCCTGGACCAGGACAAGTGGGCCTCTGTGTTCTATACTATTATCATCCCCATGTTGAATCCCTTGATCTATAGTTTACGGAACAAGGATGTGAAAGCTGCTTTCAAAAAACTTATTGGAAGAAAATCTCAATAATAACAAAAAATGAAAATATGTTATCACCACAGGTAAATGATACTGGTAGAAGGATGATGGCAGCAGACAGAAAATGCAAATAAATTTCCAAAAAGGACTGCCCAAATTATCATCTATTTGCTGAGTGAATCTTAATTCCTGATGAATTTTCTGTAACCATAAACTCTATGATCTAAAGGAAATAAAACTTAATATTTTTGAAAGACATTTATGTATTATAACAAGCGTATGTTATAATTAAAATAGGAATTGCTTTAGAATCAGGAAGATCTTTGAATCTCATTTTTATATCTCTAGTTGGTGACCTTGTTGCTAGAGGACTACTTTTTCTCTTTCTTAATTGATTGGTGTATCTAGACAATAATCAAAGCAGTTTAAATCTCATTAAGTTCTTACAACAATTATTAGAGATAGGCATTATCTTCATTTTAAAAATTATAAAAGTAAAGCTCAGACAGGTAAACAAACTTGTCAAAGTTAAGAGAGAATCAAAATTTGATCCAAGGGCTACTGTCCATTCTGACTAATGACAAACATTCAGGCTTGGAATATTTAGAAGGAAGTCATCATCTAGGCTTTGTTAATTTCTAACTATGTGATCTTGGGCAAGTTATTTGATCTCTGTAAGCCTCAGTTTCTTTGTCTACTACATGCGAATAGCAATGCTTATCTTTTAGTATTTTTCTAAGGATAACTATAGTCTCTGTAAAGAATCTGTTAGATAAAAATAATTAATAAACATTACTTGATGTTATTTTCCTTCATTTCTATGTTAACTCTCCGTAATTATGCTATCAGTGTGATGCAATAAAGTGAGGAAATTTTTTCCCATGTAGTTGGTGATAGAGCATGCATATCAACTTATAATGGCAAGAGAAAAATGGGTAGAAATTGGATGACCTTGGTCTTAGTCCCACTCTCGCCAATAATTATCTCAGATAAATTCCTTAATATCTCTGTACTTCAGTTTCTTTATCAATAAAATAAAGACTATTATTTATACCTTATCTATCCTATTAGTTTAAGTGATAAATAAATGCCTTATGTTTGAAATATCTGAATTCTCTTTCTTACATTAAAAACACTGTCCAGTAATAAAATCGTAAGAAAGATAAATATATCAATCATGTTCTGTATAATAAACTGCAAAAATCACGTGAGTTAGTGTTTTCTTTAATCAATAAAGAGTTAGTAATCACTGTACTAGAGGCTGAAAAGGCAAAAGTTGATGTAGAAATGCCTAAGAAGGGATACATCATGGTGAGATAAAGCTGAGATTCAATTATGCTTGCTCCCTGATCAAGCTATATAAACTCAGGGGAGATTTTTACACAATCTATGCTTATGACTTGATGGACAACATGATATTAAAGATAGATAGATAGACAGGTAATAGATAGATAGATAGATAGATAGATAGATAGATAGATAGATAGGTAGATAGAGATATTTCCTGACCTCATGCGATTTCTATCCATAAGGAGATAATATAAATGTAATTACCCTGATTCACCAGAAAAAAGTAATGAATAAATACCAACAGAGAACTGCAGAAAAAGTCCTGTGTCAACTCAAACTAGAAAGATAGTACTTGCTCTCAGGAGATCAGGATGTCTTTCTGAAGTGGGGGGCGACTGAGTTGCTTTTGAGGCATGGCCCAAAAATAAAGAGGGAGGCAAATGAGGTAGGGAATTCGAGAAGAAGAAAACATAGAGAACAAAGTCAAAGAGCCTGGAACTACCGGACATGTCCATGGGCCATTTTGGCTGGGTGTCCAATGGATGGGTTTGATGGTGAAACTGGAATGAAGCTCAAGATCTGACACCAATTTAAGGACATGGAAATTTAATGTTTGGGGCATAGGGAGTTTACCACTTGTGGATTCTAGAGAAGCTTCCTCTTTGCTCCTTGAAATTCTGTCACATATCCTTTAGCAGAGCAACCTTTGGGGAAACCAGTGTTGCACCATAGCTCTTGGTCTGGTAAATCTGAATAGACTCTACTACTTCAAGCAGGTTTTAGATTGTCTGATTTTCTTAATCGGGATTGGATAAAGCTCTTACATTTCACTGTATATCTGATCTCCCAGAGGAAGAAGTTAAACTTAAGTCCCTGCCTTTAGTCTCTGCCTTAAAGAGGATAGCTGGAATAATTAGAATCTGATTCGTTATCTATCCCATAGCTACCCCTCTTCCCTAACTCAGGAGCTATAAAATTGCAAAAATCCTTTGCTCAGCATTTCCAGGCCCTCCTCTTCCTTAAACTACCTCTCTGATATTATTTCTCCCTGCTCTCCTTGTGCAGCAGATTCTTCTGTAAAAGCATTTCTTGAATGACCTTCACATTTTTCTACTTCTGTATCCTTCCTAATTCTGTCCTCTCTCCAGTCCCTGCTTCCTTGATAGTTCCAACTCTATGTCTCAAAACGTCCAAATTCTTCACTTCCTTCAAGGACCATCTTAAATACTATCCCTTGAAAGCCCTCTTTGAGCTACTAGACTGGTAAACAAACAAACAAACAAAAAACTCTTCTGAACAGCAGCATCCTTTAATTTATAACTTTCTCATGGCTGTGTGTGTGCATTTTAGAGTGATGCACATACGTGTATGAACGCCTTTAAGGGAGAAAGATGTATCTGGCTTTCTCCCATTGCAATAGCAAGCTCATAATGGACATCTAAGGAATACTTATGAAAAGAAAGGAATGAAATGCTATGCTTCTTGTCAAGACTGTTTCAAAGAGCTACGTGCACTACAAAAATGTGCAGCCACATGAGGGTTTCTGGAAGCAGCTGCGTTGGTGTCTGTGTGCTTAACTCTGTTAGATTAAGTGTTAATCACACTAACAAGCCCCTTCATCAGACCTGGTTCTAGGAGAGTGGAATAGGGACCCATAATGAAATCCACACTATGAATGGTATCCGCAGATAACATCTGAAATTCTACATTTTCAGCTTTATCCTAGTCATTTCCTTCCATATCCCACCTCCAAGATGCTCAAGTCCCATTGAACTCAAGTACGCCATGAAATTTCTCCCTCCGTATACTATTGCTTATACTAGTCCTGTGACTCAAACACCATTAACCCAACTAGAAAACACATACTTGTGTTTTATGTCACAAATCAATCACCTCATCTATAAATCATTCCTGGACTCACCTTCCAGGGTTTTCTCATCTGTCAAATGGTACCAATAATACTTACAACATAGAGCTGCTGTGAGAACTAAGCAAGATGTTGTTACCATGGACTGTTGTCCCTCTTGCTCAAAGCAGTCTTGTTTTTTGCCTATTGTCCTGGAGTAAGTATCAACAGTGCTACATTTCAGTCTCAAAAGTGCCCAAGTTCAGATATTAAAATACACGAAAAGCTTAAGTGGTGTATTTAAGTACTTGGGGGCTTAATTAGATGGCAGCTTTCCTCTGTGTGAGAGAATTACTGTATACATAATTCTGCTATAATGTTAAAACATATATAGTTGTTCATCAATTAAGGACTGGGATACATAATGTTGAGTTGAATGAAATGTCATTATGCAGCTCATGACTGCCCTCCTTAATATGAAGGCTTCTTTGGTAGACGGTGATACTTTAAGGTAGTCTAATTTTTTATCCTCAAGTTCTGGGATAAGAGAGCCACACATGTTCATTGAAGAAATGAATGACCATTACCTGCTACCCTAGGGAACTACTGAAATCTAGTCCCAATTCTGGGTCTCATTGAAATCTATTGCAAATATGTATAAGATCCCAAAATTCATAGGACAACATTATTGGCCTCATATTTTAAAATGATGAAACTGGATTTATAGAAGTTTAAATAGCATTATAATGTGGTCTTAGTTTATACATAGTGCAGCTGGGACTAGAATAATTTCTACTGTTTCCTATTCCAGGGTTGTACATAATAGGGAAATGAAAAGCATAGTCATTCATTGTAGAGAGTTGCAGGCATAATCAGAATTGAGGAAGAGGTTTGGAGAAACTCTATAAAGGTCTAGTCCATGGCTACATTCAGTCTGATGATTCCATTAGATTGATTAGTCAGGATTTAGACAGGATTGTTGTGAAGCACTTGTTGAAAGACTCACATTTGCCTCTGACCACAGTGAGCTGAATCTTTGTAATATCAAATGGGCCAGAGTAGTCCCTATAACATGAATAAGTGATGGAAAGATGCAAAATAGGAGATTATATCAAAGAAGCAGTTCAGCTTTCAGATTATGTTGAAAGAGTGGTATTGATGAGGAATAATTAAGTTCACCATCACTTTTTTCCCTGTTATATTTTACAATTCTCATACTTACCATCTGTAATACTAAATTAATTTTTTTTTTTTACTTTAAGAGGAAAACCATCTGTTAGGAAAGCTGATGGTAGTGTTTATTATATCCTCTACATCTACAGTGATGACAGTAAACCTTTCAACATTCAACAATTATTGTCCTCAAAATTGATCAACAAAATCCAAAAAGTGAAAATATAAAGCCATTTAAGAATAAGTATGGACAGGTTTATAACATAAAAAAATTATAATAAATTTACAATAAATCTATAGAGGATAGAGATAGCTAGATATATATGGAGATTGATTGATTAATTGATTGAGAGATACCTAAAGATCATCCAGTCCAACAGTTGTTGCATTTTGTAAATAAAAGGAATGAAATTCATAGGAAAGTATTCTCATAATACACAATAATACTGATTAATCAAGCACTGAAAAAATGTAGCTGATGACAGTAGTCCATTCTCTAATTATTTTGTTTACTCTAGGCTTTACTTTTATTTTAAAATGAACAAAGCACTAGTTAGTCTATTTTCTAGCTATGTTGTCTTCATATTTCCATAATCCCAAACAAAGGTAGGGAGGAAATAACTCAATAGAACACTTGATGTTGAGAAGGAGGAATAATTGTTGAGTTCACCGTATTTGTGTTAGTCTTAAAATTAATGTTTCTTCACTCTGGTGATCACTGATTATGACATATAGTACATAGAATTATCAGTTAAATGTTATAAATGTTACATTTTCCTTTTATGTCAAAAGAAGAAAATATAGGAAAGGAAGAAAATTTGGCTTGAAGAGGCTAGATGAGAACTAGGTTAGGACGTGGGCTGTTTGGATGACATTATTTTTCTTAGTTTAACTAACTCCAAATTATTGACCAAAGCAAACTAGCCAAAATAAATTGATTAGGTCAATCAATTGGTCTAAATAATGGCTTTTTAGAAAAACAACACAAAAATGTTTACTTCCACTTGTTTACATGTTTTGGCTATGTGTGTCCCTATGAGAATGGTTCTGTAACTTTTCTCTGCATTTTTAACTAATTCATCAATTTATAGAGTTTGAGAGAAAGAAGGATTGGTAATTTTTGTAAAAGAAAAAAAATAATTTTATATACCTTTAGGCATTTCATATTTCTTTTTCAACACTAATTTAATGCTTCGTTTCCAATTTATAAATAGCCAACTAAGCACGTATTTCTTATTTGTTAACATTTGGGAGAATTTTAAATGTCACTTTTTACTTTAAATAAATTGTTCAAAGAAAGTTGCTTGGAAGTATATGCTTCTACTCCGCATTCATGTATTGAGCACATCTACAGTATATAAAATCATTTGTATATCAAGGCAAATATACAAAAAAAAAAACTACTGTTCAATTAATATGGCTGTTCAGTTGTTAGTGGTTTTGCTTTTTACTTTTTAAATTGATTTTAAACCAGTGACGTCTACTTCCCTTATTCCATCAGAGATGCTTCATGTACTGATTGTGTATGACCTTTATATTTAGGTACAAGAAATGGTCACATTTTAGTTGCCATATATCTGTGAAAGGAAAATTACATTCTTTTCATTTTATTCTAAATTGTGAAACAAAGTGAGGAAATTTTAGAAACAGTTTATTTCTAATTTAATAACATGTTAATCAAAGGCCATATTCAAGTTTACTAAGTATATTAATGTTAAATTATATTTTGTTATTCTCAATTCAAAGAATAATTATTTTTACTTTTTTATTTATTTTTTGGAGGAAGAGTAGCCCTGAGCTAACTGCTGCCAATCCTCCTCATTTTGCTTAGGAAGACTGGCCTTGAGCTAACATCCATGCCCATCTTCCTCTACTTTATATGTGGGACGCCTACCACAGCATGGTGTGCCAAGCAGTGACGTGTTCGCACCCAGGATCCGAACCAGCGAACCCTGGTCCGCCAAAGCAGAATGTGCGAACCTGATTGCTGTGCTACCAGGCCAGCCCTCAAAAAATATTTATTTTTAAAGACACCACTGGGTGGAAACCTTCAAAACGAAGAAAATTTTTGTTTCCACAAATTTGTGATTTTATGTATATATATATATATATATATATATATATACACACATGCCTGTGTTTCACACAGCATCCAGACAGTCTTTTCAAAAATGTAAGTTGTGTCATATCACCCTTCTTCGTAATACTTACATTTTGCTAAGAATAAATAATTACTTCTTACCTCAGTCAACTCAGCTCTGTATGGTCGATCTGCTGCCTACGTCCCTAGCCACACCTCCTGCTGCCCTGATTCTCACTAGTTTCTGTTATTCCTTCAAATAGAGCAAACTCTCTCACACCTCCACAGTCTTTCTTCACAACCACCCTCTAGCTAGAAAGTTTGTCTCTTCAGTTGCCCTCCTATCTGTCCTTCTGATCTTTGCATGCAGCCTCCACAGAGAAAGTCACCCTACCTATTATTGTCTGGAACTGTCCCTTGATGATTATTTCCTTTATTTCATTATGACAATTTGTCAGTATAAGTGTGTGTACTATATGTATATTATAAGTATTTATGTATCTATCAGGAAAGGAAGTGTTTCTATTTTATTTAACATTATGTTATATAGTCATTCAGTAATATGTAGTGAATGAATGAATTAATCCATCAAAAATGAACATTTGACCAAATATTCTGCCTGTGATGATCATTATCTTCTTGTCCACGTAATCATCATAAGACCACCAGGAACAAACAGATAAAATCAGATTTATTGATTCACTGCAAAGACAAATATCACATGCCAGGATTTTGAGGGAAGGTTAGAGTTAAGATGAAATTTAAATGAAGCGATGTTTTGACACTCATTGCAAAGCAAGGCTGTATGTAAAGGGGTCAAAATCAGATCTACCACAAAGTAGGTGCAGGGTCTTGTTTTCTTGGAAACTGCAAAATTAAGACAGATGTGAAAACACATAACTGAAGTTCTGCTCCTCAGTTGAAAGTTAAGAATGCTTCTCCATCTCCAGGTGCTTTAGATCCTCCAGGCAGCAATAAAAAGTTTCATATTACTGGTATAATTTCAAGCAATCAATTCCAGATAGTCTATAATTTTAGAGAATCAATATTTCTGAGTATGGAAATAGAAGTCACTCAATGAAGGGAGTTGTTCTGACACATTAAAGCTGTGGTTTGTTCTTGGAGAGACATGTTTCCTGCTGTATCTGAAGCTGGATTTATGTGTCTGTTGTGAACGGCAAGGCAGATGTTGACAGCCCAAGCTATTTTTTACTCTCTCACTTCATATTCGGAAGTCAACTAGCTTAGAATACCAGTTAACTTTAGCATCCCATTAAGAGCTCTCATGTCCTCTGTCTTGCAATAGCTCTCTTTATAACCCCTTTCACATCCTGGTTCCTTAGGCTATAGATCAAGGGGTTGAGCATAGGTGTGATCACAGTGTAGAACACTGCAATGATCTTGCCTCCAGCCCTGGTGGACTTGGACTGGGGTCTCATGTACATGAAGATGGCAGTTCCATAGAATAAGGTCACCACTGTCAGATGAGAGGCACAGGTGGACAGTGCCTTGTGCCTCCCAGAGGCTGACTGCATCCTGAGAACTGATAGAAGGATTTGGGCATAGGAAACAATGATGAGGAGAAAAGGAATGAAGACAATGATAATACTGAAGATGAAAACAACCAGCTCAGTAAATGAGGTATCAGTGCAAGCCAACCTCAGGACAGAAGGTACCTCACAAAAAAAGTGATTCAGAACATTGGGCCCACAATAGGGCAAACTCAAGGTGAGGACATTGATAATCAAAGAACTCAGGAAGCTACTGGACCAAGAAATGACTGCCAATTGGACACAGGTTATTTGGTTCATAATAACAGTATAATGAAGAGGATGACAAATGGCTACATATCTGTCATAAGCCATGACACCAAGGAGAACACATTCAATCATTCCAAAGGAGAGGGAGAAGTACATCTGAGTAGCACATCTGGAGAATGAGATGGTCTTCTTTTTTCCCACCATGTTGAATAGCATTTGTGGGACATTGGTGGATGTGTAGCAGATATCCAAAAAGGACAAGTTAGCAAGGAAAAAGTACATGGGAGTTTGGAGAGGAGGTTCTATCTGGATAATAGTGATAATAATAATATTACCAGCCAACGTTAATAAATAGAATAACAAGAACATAATAAAAAGAATGAACTGCATCTTTGGATGAGATGAGAGCCCTAGGAACACAAACTCAGTCACTGTGAAGTTTGTTTTTATCATATCCATTTTTCAGGTCACTTCCCTCTTACAGAACTAGCCACTCACCTGAAGACAGAAAGCAAATGCCCTTTATGTCACAATGTTGAGAATTCAAGACGTAAGTAAGAGCAAGGAGAAGTATCGGTCTGAGATTATATCTTGAGTATCTGAATTGTACCACAAATGGAAATCTTTTCTTTGGCTTTTGGAGGGAATATTCTCTTGATGAGATTAAGAATTTCAGACCCAAGTACTGATTAAGTTAAGCAGATATATTTGTCTTTTCTCTAAGAGTATGCTCTTTTGCCCATTCATAATCTTTCTAAACCCTGCTTATTTCTCAAAGACTTACTCATGCCTCATCTCTTCAAAAAGATCCTATTATGTCACTGTTCTATACCGACCAACAGAGCAGCATGATGCAGCACTCAAGTAAAAAGCAGTGAAGGACATTGCTTCATATGGCACCCATTAACCTAAAATTAAAGGGAGAAACAGCAGCCTATTGGAATTCTGTATCATACTGATGTGACCCTCTAGTGCTTAAACACTGTGATACCCTAAATAACAAAGGCTGTGCACACCAACAACAAAACCAGCCATGGATCACAGTAGTTGCCAATTCTCCCAGCTCTACTACTTCCATATTGCAGGGTCTTGAATGGTTTCACTATGCATAAATTGAGCATAATGATAGAACCAATTTCTTGAGGAATAAATTAAATAACGTGTATAAAAAATTTAAGGCAATGTCAACACGTAGGAAACAATCCACAAATAACATTTATTATTAATAACCCTAATAATATACAGTATTGCCACATCTATCTGGAATTTGCTTCTCTAATAAAAACCATTTCAGAGAAATAATATTATTAAAAAGATTCTAGGTCTATTCCCTGAGAGCTCGCTAGTTCCCACCTTACACTTAGCTTATTCACAGATTTAATATGTTTGGTTAACTGACTTGCAGGTCATCAGCAGATTAAAAGCAACAACTTACAAAGATATGGAGTAATGAAGAGTTCTAGAGGTAGGCACAGCTACAGTAGCAAGAAGAAGCTGCCAATCATTCATACATTCATTCATTCATTCCTTTTTTTAGTTTCTTTCTTCCTTCAATAATATCTCTTTGATAATCTAACATTTACCAGATGCTGGGTGCATGTAATAGACATTTTCAATCTCTCATAGAATTTATAGTCCAATTAAAGTTGCAATGAAGGAAAGAAATTGATTCCTGAGGGAGTGGAGTGTCTTATCAAGAAGGCATTTATGAACCAAGTAAGTAGTTGTGGGTCGTGAAAAATACAACTTTATGTAAAATATGCTTTGTCAAATAATATTGATTTGCATGTAATATGTTTTAGAGGATTTTCTTATATTTTGAGTTAAGTGAGGGCATTTCAAATCAAATAATTCAATGAACTGGTTAACTAAACTATCTAATATATGAAGTCCCAGTATAAAGGAGGGATGGGCCTGGAAATAGTAGAGAGAGAAGTTAAGTCACAGTCCTGTTTTTATCAAAAGTAGCAAGAGAGGGAGTAAGCAGGAGAGGTTACAGAGTTCCCTTTCAGCCCCTCCAAACAGCAGTAAAGAGTTCTGCTGCAAATTAAGAAACGTTTTGATGATTTTTAGGAGTGATTATAATGACAACAAATGGCATCCACAGTGAGTATCTCAGTTGATAACAAGACGGCACACAATCAGGAGATCACATACTAGCAGTAAAGCACATGAGATCCCCCACTGGAGAACTGAGGTTATATGCCTGGCTCCACCTTACCTCAGCTGAGAGCCCTTGTACAATTCATATCAGCAATCTATGCCTAATCTTCCTCATCTGTAGGATGGGGGTAATAGGAGCAGCCTCATGGAGTTGATAGATGAGGTAAATGAGATAATACACGTAAAAGCATCTAAAACAGAGTTAGGCATATATAGTAAGGGCTCAAGATATGTTAACTATTATTACTAGGGTCCATGTGATCCTCATTAGAGAATCTTTGTTAAGTATACAGAAAAATGATTATTGGCAATCCTTACTCTCCCTCCAATGACAGAGAGACTAAGTCTTTAAGACAGTAAACTGATTGTCCAAAGTTACTTGAAAGGAATTACTGAATATACATGCAAGCACCTACAACACATTGTATACAGTATATCTATATCTATATCTATAGTAATCAGAAACACATAAAAATGTTAGTCTTGGTTCCATAAGCATGCATGTATATGTAGAATTGTGTTCACATAAAGGAACATAAATATATTGGTTCAACATTTGACCACTGTCTATATTTTGAAGACTCAATAATATAAGATAGTCCCTTAGGTTCTCTAAATGCCAGGTGCCTCAGAGAGAATTGTTAGTCACTTTATGGCTGCAACTACTGTAAGTCAGCTACAACCCATTCAATTCTCAGTTTTTTAAGATATAAATTTGTTTTTATTTTTATCAGAACACAGAGAGCTGCATCTCCAACATACGCATAAGAGGAATAAATACACTTTTGTAAATAAACATAACACCCACAATATGAAGCAAACTCATCAAATTAAATATGGCACTGAAAAAGCCCTATAAGCTTTGTAATTACCTGTAGATTCTAAATAGGCATCTCAAGCAAGCAAGCAATCACCTAGTTAACTGTAAACCCTTCATTTTACCTCACAAGTCAAAAGCTACTACTGCCAAATGCCTTCTTCCAACTTGTCTGCCTGGAAAACTCCTATTCAACCTTTTAAATGCTAGGCATGTATGGTGTCCTCTTTGAAACACTTGTCAATTTAATTCACCCAGACATTTAATCAGAGCTCCCTCTGCTAAACCATTTCCATCCTTTGAACATTCTATTGTACGTATGTGTGTGTGTGTGTGGGCGGGGGGGATAAAAATTTATTAGTCTATCTCTTCTATTGACTTTGGATTTCTAGGAATCCTCTCACCTTTTTTTTTAGGTTTTTCCATTCCTTAGTGCATGATAATCACTGTTAATGTTGATAAAACTTAAACCATTCCTATCTGTTAAGTTCTGCTCCTCTTAAGTCTTGAGCTCAGATTAAGAATAAATTCATGTTAGCCATGATGTTAGCAACTTAATAAAGTCAAGCTAAGTCATTTACGCCCTGAAAAACATTTTCTGAAAAATACTGTTTCATGCTCAAAAAAGCTATCTAACTCAGTTTGAAAAAAAGAAGTTGATATGACGTCAAGAAGGTACAATGAGTGCTAACTAATATTTCACTCAAGTTTCAGGTTATTTTGGCATCATATAGACACAGCATATTAGGTGTTTTATGTATCACATGGATAATTGACTCACCTTTCCATTATGCAAGTCACAGGAAGAAATCTAAAACGTATCTGACACCAAACTAGAAGAGACTAACGTTCCTTCATAAAATCAGGATTTTCAAAAGCTAACTCTTTAAACTTTGTAATTTAAATTGCTCATATATCATTTTCTCCAGTGTGCAATTAAATTGCTTATTAAGTGTGATAGATTTCATAGATAGTAGTTATATTGTTGGTCTTTGGTGATACCTCATTTTCCAGGAATAATTTTGCAAGGCCTTATAGCATAGGGGTGAAAATCAACTTTGGAGAAGGACAATCTTAATATGAATTTTGATTTCACAATTTTTCTACTGGGTCGCTACAGCAAGTTTCTAAACTTCTCTAAGCCTCATTTTTCTCCTGTTACATGGGAACTAGATTAATACCTAATTCATAGGATTATCTCAATTACGTTAGAAAGTACATGTAGTAGTTTTAGAATAGTATCTGATGCTGAGCAAGAACTTAAGTTGTAGCTAACAACGTTATATAAACTTCAAGTTTATTCAATTTGCTAGAAATATACTTGTGTTCTAAGAGTGAAAGGGCCATTAGACATCATGATATTGGATGTACTTGCTATATCAGCTAGAGATGTTTAGAGCCTATGAAAACTCATGTAACCCCTATGTGTGTTCAGTATTGCTAAAATTTCTGATGCCGTTTCATTGGTTATCAGTTTATCAATCAATGAAATGTATTATTAAAAGATGAATTTAAGAACGAAGCAGTTTCTGGACTAAGAAGAGTAAAGATAACATGGTTTTTCTGTCCCTTGCCTAATTAAGCAAGAACATTAGGAAGAACGACAAGGAAGCCTATAAATATTTTTCTAATGAGTCCATCACGCAATTTTGAAAATTATACTAGAAAAGTAATGATCATGTTTTAAATAAAAACACCACTTGCAGTGCTTGCAAACTGCAGTATATATGGTCATTTAGCACTTAGTGTGAATTAGTTTCACAAGTCCTGTTGAACAAATAATTGGGATCTGCTTTTGATATAGCATCGAGGAGAAAGAGGAACATGTGAAAGCAGGGGATCCTGGAAGGCCATGCTCTAAGAGATGGCCAACCCCTAACATTAGTGAGAATGCTATGTTGGAAAACATCATAAAAAAGTTAGAGTTTGACTCTTAAGAGGCAAATAATTCACCCCCACCCCAGAAAAAAAGCTTTCTGGAACTATGAAAAAATAAAATCACCAAAAAAAGATACAAATTGCTACCCATTATAGTTCTCTATTACATGACAAGAATTTTTAAGTGCTTTGCTGGCAGTAAATCACATCTTCATAGCAACTACCAAATCTATTTATATCCATTCTAAAGATGAGAACATTGAAGATCAGCTATATAACTTTACCAATGACAGAGTATTTAGCAGAGACATAATTTATACTTGTCTGCCTAATTCCAAAATTTCCTTTAGTTAGATAACTCCTGGCTTTATTTTACTATTACCATTATTATTTTTAATATCTCAATAGCTAATTGTAAACATAGACACAGCAGATGAAACGTACCCTAAGACCACAAGTGATGTGTAGAAATAATCTGCTTCAAAACCATCCTCATCACATGCTCATGCACACAAAGCAAAAATAAAACCATAAAAGACAAAACAGAGACAGTATCTATGTGCAAAAATTACAATTCCATGAAGATAAAATAAATCTTCTTTTGTGATAATCACAAAGGAGATACTGCTATAATCACACTCAGCCCTTTTATAGATTAAAAATAAAGATAATGAATGCATGCACAGTGAAATAGCTGAGTCATGTGAGTTTTTCATTTTAGGACCTTAAGCTGAATTTTGGATTCTTGAGGGATAAAGTCCCAGACCAGTAATTAAGATTTAATTATTTGTTCTGAAGGATTCCTGATTGATGCATTCATTGGCTCTTCCTCCTCTTCTCTCTCATCTGCATATGAACCTTTACCATGGTTAAACGTGACACGCCTTCCAAGAGACCAGGGTGTCCTCATTTCTCTGTATTGTCTAATACTGGTAACCATGAAAATGGGTGCATTCATCACAAGAACAGCAAAACCTAAAATGCAGGCTTCACAGACCATACAGAGTCATTTCCTGGAACTCACTGGAATTTGGAGATGGTTATGATCCTAGTGTAGTCTCAATTATCCACATAGCAAGTTTGAACCTTAGATTTTCTTCTCCCTGACCATAGCAAACCCTGGAACCACCTACCTATTGCACAGCATCTAAACACAAACTGTTTATAAGGAGAGAGCAAAGCCAGCTTGGGAACTTACTAGTCTTGTGAGCTCAGACATATCATTTCACTGTCATGAGCCTCAATTTATTTTTTAAATGGACATAAAAATATCTAAATGACCACATTGTTCCATTGTGAGGGAGTTAAGGGCCAGGGGAGGAAAAAGGGTAGGAAGAGAGGAAGGAAGAATGTAAAAAGTTAGCATCAATTAAGTCCCTTCAATGTGCAATGAGCCAGCCCAGTCAAAAATGGCTCTGCGTAATACCATAAATTCATCTGGTGATTCTCAAATTCTGATTGCACTATAATTGGTTGTTGTAGTCTGTTTGGTTATAATATCAATGCCCAGGCCTTACCGTGAATTAGGTCAGAATCTCTGCAGATGGGACTCAAGCATAAGTATTTTGAAAAGCCCCCAGGTGAGCCCTTGAAGCCTATTTTCCCAATAATTTTACTACAAATAAATTTATATATTGTAAATGTTATATATATATATATGTATAAATGTGGTTTATATATGTTTATAAATACCATATATATATATACAGTGGAAAATTGTTCATCCCTAAAAAAAGAATGAAATCCTGCCTTTTGCGACAACGTGAATGAAACTGGATGGCATCATGCTAAGTGAATAAACCAGAAACCGAAAGACAAATACTTCATGATCTTGCTTATATGTGGAGTCTAAAAAAGTCTAACTTATAAAAGCAGAGAGTAGAATGGTGATTGCCAGAGACTGGGGGTGGGGGATGGGGAGATATTGTTCAAAGGGTACAAAGCTTTAATTATGCAGGATGAATAAATTCTGTAGATAAAGTACAGCATGGTGACTATAGTTAATAATGCTCTATTTTACACTTGAAATCTGTTTAGAGTGTAGACCTGAAGTGTTCTCATCACATAAAAAATGATAAGTATATAAGATGTTGGATATTTTAATTGACATGTTTGTGATAATCATTTCACAACATATATGTATGTCAAAACATCACATTATACATCTTAAATATATATAGTTTTTATTTGTTAATCATACCTCAATAAATTGGAAACAAAAAAGAAAATATAATCAGCTGTGATAAAAAACAGTAACAGGGGCTGCATTGGCCAGGTAGTCAGAGAAGCATCTCTAGGAAGGTGCTGCTTAACTTGAAAACCAAGTGATGAGAAGCAGATGACAGTGAAAACTGAGGGAAGAGGTCCCTAGTTCCCAATCCTGATATGAATAAGAAAGAAGGCCCATAAAGCAAGAGTCTAGATAGAACATGAGCAAGAAAAAGGAAAGAAATGATATAAAAATTAAATGATGTAAAAGAAAAGTACAATAACTCTACATCCCTACGAGAATGGCGAAATTCTTTTCAATTTTTATTTATTTATTTTTAATTGCAGTAATATTGGGTTATAACATTATATAGCTTTTGGATGCACATCATAATAGATTTCGAATTCTGTGTAGATTACATCATGTTCACCACCCAAAAACTAATTATAGTCCATCCCTTCACATGTGAGCCTAATCACCCCTTTTGCCCTCCCCCTCCTTCCCCCATGGTAACCACCAATCCATTCTCTGTTGCTATTTGTTTGTCATTGTTTTTATCTTCTACTTATGAGTGAGATCATATGGTATTTGACTTTCTCCCTCTGACTTATTTCGCTCAGTATAATACCCTCAAGGTCCATCCATGTTGTCACAAATGGCCAGATTTCATCATTTCTTATGGCTGAGTAGCATTCCATTGTGTATAAATAGCACATCTTCTTTATCCATTCATCCCTTGATGGGCACCTGGGTTGCTTCCAAGTCTTGGCTATTGTGTATAATGCTGCAATGAACATAGGGGTGCAGGTATCTTTATGCGTTTGCGTTTTCAAGTTCTTTGGAGAAAGATCCAGCAGTGGGATAGCTGGATCATATGGTAGATCTATTCTTAATTTTCTGAGGATCCTCCAAACTGCTTTCCATAGTGGCTGCACCAGTTTGCACTCCCACCTGCAGTATACAAGGGTTCCCATCTCTCCATATCCTCTCCAACATTTGTTGTTTCTTACCTTCTTAATTATAGCCATTCTGACCGGAGTGAGGTGGTACCTCATTGTAGTTTTGATTTGCATTTCCCTGATAGCTAATGATGTTGAGCATATTTTCATATGCCTGATGGGCATCCATAGATCTTCTTTGGAGAAATCCCTGTTCACATCTTTTGCCCATTTTTTAATTGGGTTTTTGAGCTGTATTACTTTGTATAATTTGGATGTTAACCCCGTATCTGTTATATGTTTTGCAAATATCTTCCCCCAATTGTTAGGTTGTCTTTTTATTTTGTTGATGGTTTCCTTTGCTGTTGAGAAGATTTTTAGTTTGATGTAGTCCCATTTGTTCATTTTTTCTCTTGTTTCCCTTGCCCGGTCTGATATGGTACTTGAAAATATGCTGCTAAGACTGATGTCAAAGAGCGTACTTCCTATGTTTTCTTCTATAAGTCTCATGGTTTCGGGTATTACGTTCAAATCTTTAATCCATTTTGAGTTGATTTTTGTGTATGGTATAAGGGAATGGTCTACTTTCCTTCTTGTGCATGTGGCTCTCCAGTTGTCGCAGCACCATATATTGAAGACACTCTCCTTTCTCCATTGTATGCTCTTGGCTCCCTTGTCGAATATTAGCTGTTCATAGATGTGTAGGTTTATTTCTGGGCTCTCAATTCTGTTCCTTTGACCTGTGTGTCTGTTTTTGTGCCAGTACCATGCTGTTTTGTTTACTATGGTTTGTAGTATATTTTGAAATCAGGGCGTGTGATACCTCCAGCTTTGTTCTTTTTTTCTCAGGAATCCTTTGGCTATTCAGGGTCTTTTGTTGTTCCATATAAATTTTAGAATTCTTTGTTCTACTTCTGTGAAAAATGCTGTTGGAACTTTGATAAGGATTGCCTTGAATGTACAGATTGATTTAGGGAGTATGGACATTTCAATGATGTTAATTCTTCCAATCCAAGAGCACGGAGTATCTTTCCATTTCTTTGTGTCTTCTTCGATTTCTTTTAACAATTTTTTATAGCTTTCAGGGTACTAATTTTTCACCTCTTTGGTTAAGTTTATTCCTAGGTATTTTATTCTTTTTGTTGCAATTGTAAATGAGATTATATTCTTAATTTTTCTTTCTGTGACTTCATTGTTAGTGTATAGAAACACAACTGAATTTTGTATCTTGATTTTCTATCCTGTGGCTTTACTGTATTCCTTTATTGTTTCTAAAGGTTTTTTAGTGGATTATTTAGGGTTTTCTAGATATAAAATCATGTCATCTGCAAAAAGTAACAATTTCATTTCTTCTTTTCCAATGTGGATCCCTTTTATTTATTTTTCTTGCCTGATTGCTCTGGCTAGGACTTCCAATACTAGGTTAAATAAGAGTGGTGACAGGGGCATCCTTATCTGGTTCCTGTTCTTAGAGGGATGGCTTTTAGTTTTTCTCCATTGAGAATGATATTTGCTGTGGGTTTGTCATATATGGCCTTTATTATGTTGAAGTATTTTCCTTCTATACCCATTTTATTTAGAGTTTTTATCATAAATGTATACTTCATCTTGTCAAATCCTTTCTCTGCATCTATTGGGATGCTCTTGTGGTTTTTATTCTTCATTTTGTTAATATGGTGTATCACGTTGATAGATTTGTGGATGTTGAACCATCCCTGCATCCCTGGAATGAAACTCACTTGATCATGATGTATGATATTTTTAATGAATTGTTGTATTCGAGTTGCTAGTATTTTGTTGATGATTTTTGCACCAATGTCCATCAGTGATACAGGCCTGTAATTTTCTTTTTATGTATTGTATTTGTCTGGGTTTGGTATCAGGATAATGTTGGCTTCATAGAATGAGTTAGGAAGGCTCCTCTCGTCTTCAATTTTTTGGAAGAGTTTGAGAAGGATAGATATTAAGTCTTCTTTGAACGTTTGGTAGAATTCCCCAGGGAAGCCATCTGGTCCTGGACTTTTGTTTTTTGGGAGGCTTTTGATTGCTGTTTCAATCTCCTTACTGGTAATGGGATTGAAATTTTCTACTTCTTCTTGGGCCAGTTTTGGAAGGTTGTATGTTACTAAGAATTTATCCATTTCTTCTAGACTATCCAATTTATTGGTACATAGCTTTTCATAGTATTCTTTTATTATCTTTTGTATTTCTGAGGTGTCCCTTGTAATCTCTCCTCTTACATTTCTGATTTTCTTTATTTGAACCTTCTCTTCTTCTTGGTGAGTCTAGTTAAGGGATTGTCAATTTTGTTTATCTTTTCAAAGAACCAGCTCTTGGTTTCATTAATTTTTTCTATTTTTTTTTTAGTCTCTATTTCACTTATTTCTGCTTTGACTTTATTATTTACTTCCTTCTGCTGATTCTTGGCTTTGTTTGTTGTTCTTTGTCCAGTATCTTTAAGTGCACTTTTTGATTCTGTATTTGGGATTTTTTTTCTTTGTTGAGGTAGGCCTGAATTGCTATGAGCTTCCCTCTTAGAACCGCTTTTGCTGTATCCCACAGGTTTTGGCACGTTGTATTTTCATTTTCATTTGTCTCCAGGAATTTTTTGCTTTCTTCTTTGATTTCTCCTTTGACCCAATCATTGTTCAGTAGCATTTTGTTTAGTCTCCACATTTTTGTGGTTTTTCTGGTTTTCTGCCTGTAGTTGATTTCTAGTTTCATTCCTTTGTGGTCAGAAATGAAATGATGCATGGTATTATTTCAATCTCCTTAAATTTATTGAGACTTGTTTTGTGGCCTAATATGTGATCAATCCTGGAGAATGTCCATGGGCATTTGAAAAGAGTGTGTATTCTGTGGTTTTTGAATGGAATGTTCCATCTATATCCATTAAGTCCATCTGGTCTAATGTGTCTATTAAGGTGAGTGTTTCCTTATTGATCTTCTGTTTGGATGATCTATCCATTGGTGTAAGTGGAGTGCTCAAGACCCCTACTATTATTGTGTCACTGTCTATTTCTCCTTTTATGTCTATTAATAGTTGCTTTATATATTCAGGTGCTCCTATGTTGGGTGCATCGATATATATGAGTGTTATATTTTCATGTTGGATTGTTCCCTTTATCATTATGTAGTGGCCGTCTTTGTCTCTTGCTGCAGTTTTTGTTTTTAAGTCTATTTTATCTGATGTAATTATTGCTACTCCCACTTTCTTTTCTTTTCCATTTGCATGGAATGTCTTTTTCCATCCTTTCACTTTCAGTTCGTGAATGTCTTTAGGTCTGAAGTGTGTCTTTTGCATGCAGCATATACATGGGTCTTGTTTTTTTATCCAATTGGCCACCCTATCGCATTTTATTGGAGCATTTAGTCCATTGACACCTAAATTAGCTATTGACAAATATGTCTTTATTGCCATTTTGTTACTTTATTTTTCCTGAGTGTTTTAATAGTTCTTCTCTGTTCCTTTCTGTTTTCTTACTCTCTTCCCTTGTGTTTGGATGGCTGTCTTTAGTAACATGTTTGATTTCTTTTGTCTTACTTTCTTGCTTATTATATGTTTCTGATTTGTGATTACCACGAGGATCCTATTTAATATTCTATGTATATAACAGTCAATATCGAGTTGATAGACTCATTAGCTTGACCTCTTTCTAAAAACTCTACTTTTTCACTCCCCTCCTCCCACATGTATGTTTTTCAAATTGTGTATAGTCTCTTGTTTGGTGTGTTTCCATCCATTACCCTCTTATCATTAAAATAGGTGATTTTAGTACATTTGTCTTTTAACCTTCATATTATCTTTACAGGTAGTTGATCGGCTGCCTTTACTATACTTTTCCCTTTACATGTGATTTTATTGTCTGGGGTTCTTTTTTTTCTTAATATTTTTATCTCTATTTGAGATCTTCACTTTCCCACTTAAATAAGTCTCTTCAACATTTCTTGTAGAACTAGTTTCTTGGTGATAAACTCCTTTAATTTTTGCTTGTGTGGGAACCTCTTTATCTCTCCTTCCATTCTGAATGACAAACTTGATAGATAGAGTTTTCTTGGGTGTAGGTTCTTTCCTTTTAGCACTTTAAATACATTGTGCCATTCTCTTCTCACCTGTAGAGTCTTGGCAGAGAAGTCTGCTGATTGCCTTATGGGCTTCCCTTTGTATGCCACTTGTGGTCTTTCTCTTGCTGCTTTTAGGATTCTCTTTTTAACTTTAATTTTGGACATTTTAATTATAATATGTCTTGGTCTGGGCCTCTTGGGGCTTATCTTGTTTGTAGATCTCTGTGCTTCCTGAACTTGGATGTCTGTTTCCTTCCTCAGGTTAGGAAAACTTTCATCTATTATTTCTTAAAATAAATTTTCTGCCCCTTTGTCTCTCTCTTCTCCTTCTCAGACACCTATAATCCGAATGTTAGCACGCTTGATATTGTCCCAGAGTTCCCTTAGACTGCTCTCATTCTGTCTAATTCTTTTTTCTCTTTTTTGTTCCACTTGGGTGATTTCCTCTAGTCTTTCATCTAGCTTACTGATCCGTTGCTCTGCATCCTCTACTCTGCTATTGAGTCCCTCTAGTGAATTTCTCATTTTGAGCATTGTATTCTTCATTTCTTATTTTTTTTAGTATCTTCCAGTTCTTTACCGATGTGCTCACTGTGTTCATCTAGACTTCTCCCCATATCTGTGAACATCTTCATGATATTTTGTTTGAACTCTTGGTTAAGTACGTTGCTTGTTTCTGTTTCATTTAGTCCTTTTTGCGGAGTTGGGTTCTGTTCCCTGGCTTGGAAAGTATTCCTTTGTCTTCTCATTATGCCTCTTTCTCTGTGCTTATTTCTATGTATTAGGTGAGTTGGCTATGTCTCCTGATCTTGGAGAAGTGGCCTTATGTATGAGATGCATTATGAGGCCCAGCAGTGTGCTTCCCTCTTGTCACCAGCCAGAAGATCCAGGACTGATTCCTTTGTGGGCTACTTGTGTCCTTCTGTTGTGGCAGGGTTGCTCCCACTGTAGGAAACCAGTTAGTCTAGTCTTTCCTTCCCTGGCCAGCTTTTTGTAAATCTGGTTGGGGAGACTCAGCACAGTTGGCTACAAAGTCTATCATCACACTCCGATTACAATTTTCCTCTTAATTGGGTTGGTACCCAGTGTAGCTGGTTGCTAGGCTCAGGGGCTAACAGCTGTGAGAAGCCTCCTGGCTACAAGGCTGTTGTTAGTTCTCTTAGGAGTGCAGCTGAGAGCAGCTGGCTCTAGGCATGGGAGCACTTAATTGTTTCAGGCTTTGGAAGGTGGGCCTGATCCTTTTTATGGCTATTTGTGAAGCACAGGTCTTCTGCTCCTTATAAGCCTTACCCAGCTCCCCTCCCCAGGACCACAGGCATTGACACAGTCCTGGTCTGTGCACACTTCACAACCACCAGGACCATACACTGAAGCCACACTGCAGAGGCCCCCACCTCTCCACCAATGCCCCCCATAGTTCACCTGATCCTCACACAGGCACTGCCCCACAGAGGCAGACACCCTTGCCTGCCTGTAGAGGATCAAGGCACCAGTCAATGGAGGTTGAAAAGAGCCTGAGGGCTTGCTATTAGGTGGGGCCAGTCCCTAGTGGGCTTGCCTGCCCTGGCTGAACTGTATTAAATCTCTGCTCTAGTGGGGGTGTCAGACCCCTGGGCTAATAGGCCAAGGGATGAACCTCAATGATGCCACCAGGGTCTGTGTCAGCGTGCCTGGACAAGTTCAAAACAATGCCCCCTACCAGTGTCTCAGTCTCTGGAGAGGTCCCTCCGCTCATTCACCTGACCACTGAACTCACCAGGTGAGTCTCCTTTCACTGAAGCACTGTCAGCCTCCTCTCTGGTGATTTTAGGTTGGTGCAATGAGTGAGTTTGTGCATGGGCCTTTTAAGTCCCAGGTCTTTTCACCTTTCAGTTGATAGCTTTTCTGGTGGTAGCCTCGCTGCAGTTAATAGTCAGCAAAGCCAGACAGTAAGACCCTCATCTCACTTGGGCTGAGTCTGAAGTATGCTTATAGCAGCATTGGCCCCCACTCAGGTCCTCACTTCTCAGGGAGGGCTGCATACCTTAGGGTGGCTCCTGCCTGGCCAGCTGAGAAGCTCCACTGCTCCCAAAGGTGGCTTTTTTCCTCTCTAGCGGAATTTCTGCCTCTTCCTCCTTAGTCAGGACTGTCACTTGTTGTGGGGGTTCTTTTTATCCAGTTTTCAGTTCTCTCTCCAGGTAATTTATCCAAAAGTAGTTGTAACCTGGTTGTGTTCATGGGAGGAGATGAGTTCATAGTCTACTTATGCCACCATCTTAACAAGATCCTCAGCTAAAATTTAAAGAACAAAAAGAAAAAGCTAATTTTCCTGAGGATATAGAGCAACCACAATTTGCATATGCTAATGATGAGGAAATAAATCAGTACAGCCACTTTGGAAAACTATTTGGAAGTATTCCTAAAGCTGCATGACCCAGCTATGCTACTATTGAGTATATATTCAAAATAAATGTGTATATATGTTACTAAATAATGTGTACAAGAATAGATGCACCAGAGCAGTGCTGGGCTCAGCGTGGACCTGGCAGCAACATCCTCCAAGTGCTTGAAGGTGACTGCTGTCTGGGAGGCGTTCGCTCTGGTTATGTTTGTGTCCTACAGCAGACTGAGCTAGTCCTCCACTCACTGCTGGGCACCTAGTCTACATCAGAAGGTTCTGAGTTCACTGAGTTGGACAGAATCAAAAGGCTTGTAAAAATTGCAAACAGGGAAGATCCAATATGGCGCCATGAGTAATCCTCTTTGTCTCTCCCCTTTCGAGTCTACAATTATTTGGACACTCATCGCTTAACAAAGGATATCCAGATAGCATCTCAGGACATCTGAGAGACCCACGCGACTATACATCAGAAGGCAGATGGATTTCCCTCCTGGAGGAGGTGGAGATAGGTGAAAACTCTCCGACCCCGACCGAACAGCCTAGTACCTGCAAGCGGCTTTCTTCCAACGGACGCCCTCAGAAGATCAATGCACATCTAGGGCAGGAGCGAGCACACACCAGAGGAGCGATGGTGAAAACAGGTGACCAGAGCCCTACCTAAACCCCCCAACAATTACTCCTAAATGCAGAGGGAAACTCTAAAGTTACACACCTGGGCCCATGGGGAGAGTCTCACCCCGCCATTGGCGGGGAGATCCCACCTGGTGTTCACAGTGCCCAGAGGGTCCCAGAGAGAATCACAGAGGGCACGGCAGACCCCCAGCTGCCACTGCCTGCACAGCAGGGCAAGGGATTGCCGGAGATCTCGGAAAGGACTGGGGTTGGGTGAAGCTCCAGAGGACGGCTCCGCGCCACAGAGGGGAAGCTCCAGAGTTCCACCCGGGCAGCAGACAAAACTCTCTGTCTGCCATTAGCAGATGGGCCACACCCAGCATCCACAACACCTGGAGGGTCCTGGAGAGGAAAATATCAGGCAGGGCAGCAGCTGACCAGCTACCACTGAAATCAGGATCTACGGCTATCCCCCAGACAGGGCAAAGGGCTGGCCTAGTTCCTGGGGAACAGGACTGGGGCTGGGTGGAGTTCCAGCGACCCGGCTCTGTAGCCTAGGGGGGAACCCTACAGGCTCACAGCAGCCTCAGTGAAAGCCTCTGCACTGCACTAGTAGAGAGGACCCATCCGGCAGCCACAAGGCTGGAAGACCCCAGGACAAAAGTAGCATAGCTAGGTGAGCTAACCACAGACTGTAGAAGATGCCAATAGCTCTGCTGCGACCCATAGTGGACAAGTGAGATTTTGTGGGTGCCAACAGTAACGGAGTGGCAAGTATAAGTGATCCTACCCCTGGGCACTGGAAAAGCCCATAACACCATTGCAGACCCCAAGGAAAGAGCACGTCTAGGTGAGCTGCAACAGTAGGCACCAGCAGCCTGAAGCCCTGCCGTGACGGCCCCCACAGCAGAAGAGGGAATCCAAAGGACCACTGTGACTATGAGAAGGGGCCCAGGCCCAGTTAGCAACTGCGGGTAGGGTTCCTGGTTGGTACAGTATAAACAGCTGCTCCCCCACCACACCAGCAGAAACAAGTGGAAGGAGCAACTAAACTCTATCTGTATGCAGAGGCACAAATCTACAACATCAAGCAATATGAAAAAATACATTAAATATCCAGAACAGAAGGAAAATAACAAATACACAGAAAACAATCCCAAAGAAAATGAAATGTATAACCTAAATGACAATGACTTCAAAACAGCCATCATTAAAATACTCAATGAGTTAAGAGAGAATTCAGATAGACAACTCAACGACTTCAGGAGCTATGTCACAAAAGAGTTTGATACTATAAAGAAGAACCAAACAGAAATACTGGAAATGAAGAACACAATAGAGGAGAGTAAGAAAAATCTAGATGCACTGAACAGTAGGGCCAATAATATGGAGGAAAGAATTAGCAATTTGGAAGATGGGAATATAGAAATGCTGCAGGAAGAGGAGGAGAGAGAAGTAAGACTAAAAAGAAATGAAGAAACTCTCCAAGAATTATCAGACACAATTAGGAGAGGCAACATAAGGATTATAGGTATACCAGAGGGAGAAGAGAAGGAGAAAGGGGCAGAAAGCCTATTCAAAGAAATAATGGCTGAGAACTTCCCAAATCTGGTGAGAGAGATGGATCTTCAGGTGACAGAAGCCAATAGATCTCCAAACTTTATCAATGCAAGAAGACCAACCCCACGGCATATACTAGTGAAGCTAGCAAAAGTCAATGACAAGGAGAAAATACTAAGGACAGCCAGGCAGAAGAAACTAACCTAGAAAGGAACCCCCATCAGGCTATCAGCAGATTTCTCAGCAGAAACTTTACAGGCTAGAAGAGAGTGGAATGATATATTCAAAAATCTGAAGGACAAAAACCTACAGCTGAGAATTCTCTACCCAGCGAAAATATCCTTCAAATACGATGGAGAAATAAAAACTTTCCCAGATAAACAAAAATTAAGGGAGTTCATTGCCACAAAACCTCCTCTTCAGGAAATCCTCAGGAAAACCCTCATTCCTGAAAAATCAAAAAAAGGAAAGGGGCTACAAAACCAAGAGCAAAGGAGATAAGTAGAAGGACAACAACAGGGAGTAGCAGCTCTTCATCAGAACAGATTAAACCATGGGACGAGAAACAAAGGAAATCGAAGAAAACCAGAAAACAAGACATAAAATGGTAGTGGTAGGCCCCCACATCTCAATAATCACTCTAAATGTAAATGGATTGAACTCCCCAATCAAAAGACACAGAGTGGCAGGATGGATCAAAGAACAAGACCCAACAATATGCTGCCTCCAGGAAACACACCTCAGCCCCAAACACAAACACAGACTCAGAGTGAAGGGATGGAGAACAGTACTCCAAGCTCATAATGAACAAAATAAAGCAGGTGTCACTATGTGAATATCAGACAAGGTAGACTTCAAAGCAAAACAGGTAAAGAAAGACAAAGAGGGACAGTATATAATGATAAAAGGCACTCTCCACCAAGAAGACATAACACATAAATATATACGCACCCAACACAGGAGCACCAAAATTTGTAAAACAACTCTTAGCAGAACTAAAAGAAGACATCAACAACAATACAATAATAGTAGGGGACCTCAACACACCATTAACACCAATGGACAGAACATCCAGACAGAAAATCAACAAGGAAATAATAGAATTAAATGGAACATTAGACCAGATGGACTTAATAGATATATATAGAACACTTCATCCAAAAACAGCAGGTTAAACATTCTTTTCAAGTGCACATGGAACATTCTCAAGGATTGACCATATTTTGGGAAACAAAGCAAACATCAATAAATACAAGAGAGTGGAAATAATATCAAGCATCTTTTCTGATCATAATGCTATGAAACTAGAAATCAACTACAACAAAAAAGCAGAGAAAGATGCAAAAATGTGGAGACTAAACAGCACGCTTCTGAATAAACAATGGATTATTGAAGAAATTAAAGAAGAAATCAAATATTATCTGGAGACAAATGAAAATGAGAACACGACATACCAAATCATTTGGGATGTAGCAAAAGCAGTCCTAAGAGGGAAATTCATCGCAATACAGGCTCACCTCACTAAACAAGAAAAAGCTCACATAAGCAACCTCAAACGACACCTAACAGAACTAGAAAAAGAACAAACAAAGCCCAGAGTCAATAGAAGGTGGGAAATAATAAAAATAAGAGCAGAAATAAACGATATTGAAACAAAAAAGACAGTAGATAGGATCAATGAAACAAAGAGTTGGTTCTTCGAAAAAATTAACAAAATCGACAAACCTTTAGCCAGACTCACCAAGAAAAGAAGAGAGAAATCGCAAATAAATAAAATTAGGAATGAGAGAGGAGAAATCACAACAGATACCAATGAAATACAAGGGATCATAAGAGAATACTATTGAAAATCATATGCCAACAAATTGAACAACCTGGAAGAAATGGACAAATTCCTAGACTCCTACAACCTCCCGAAACTGAATCAGGAAGAAATGGAGAATCTGAATAGGCCAATCACAAGTAAGGAAATAGAAACAGTAATCAAAAACCTCCCCAAAAATAAGAGTCCAGGACCAGACGGCTTCTCTGGAGAATTCTACCAAACATTCAAAGAAGACTTAAGACCTATTCTCCTCAAACTGTTCCAGAAAATTGAGAAAGATGGAGAACTCCCTAACACATTCTATGAAGCCAACATCACTCTGATCCCCAAACCTGACAAGGACAACAGAAAGAAGGAGAACTACAGGCCGATATCACTGATGAACATAGATGCAAAAATCCTCAACAAAATTCTGGCAAAATGAATACAGCAATACATCAAAAAGATCATACACCATGATCAAGTGGGATTTAGACCAGGGACACAGGGATGTTTCAACATCCGCAAGTCAATCAATGTGATACACTACATCAACAAAATGAAAAAGAAAACCCACATGATCATCTCAATAGATGCAGAGAAAGCATTTGACAAGATCCAACACCCATTTATGATAAAAACCCTCAATAAAATGGGTATAGAAGGAAAGTACCTCAACATAATAAAGGCCATATATGACAAACCCACAGCCAACATCATACTCAATGGACAAAAACTGAAACCCATCTCTCTGAGGACAGGAACAAGACAAGTGTGCCCACTTTCACCCCTCCTATTCAACATAGAACTGGAGGTGTTGGCCAGCGCAATTCGGCAGGAAAAAGAAATAAAAGGAATCCAACTAGGTAATGAAGAAGTAAAACTCTCACTGTTTGCAGACGACATGGTCTTATATATAGAAAACCCCAAAGAATCCATAGAAAAACTATTAGAAATAATCGACAACTACAGCAAAGTAGCAGGGTATAAAATCAACATACATAAATCAGTAGCATTTCTATACACTAACAATGAACTAACAGAAAAAGAACTCAAGAACTCAATCCCATTCACAATCTCAACAAAAAGAATAAAAGACCTTGGGATAAACTTAACCAAGAAAGTGAAGGATCTATACAATGAAAACTACAAGACTTTCTTGAAAGAAATTGCCGACGACATAAAGAGATGGAAAGACATTCCATGCACATGGATTGGAAGAATAAACATAGTTAAAATGTCCATACTACCTAAAGCAATCTACAGATTCAATGCTATCCCAATCAGAATCCCAAGAACATTCTTCACAGAAATTGAACAAACAATCCTAAAATTCATATGTGGCAACAAAAGACCACGAATTGCTAAAGCAATCCTGAGCAAGAAAAACAAAGCCGGCGGAATCACAATCCCCGATTTCAAAACATACTACAAAGCTACAGTGATCAAAACAGCATGGTACTGGTACAAAAACAGGTCCACAGATCAATGGAACAGAATTGAAAGCCCAGAGATAAAACCACACATCTATGGACAGCGAATATTCGACAAAGGAGCAGAGCGCCTACAATGGAGAAAAGAAAGTCTCTTCAACAAAGGGTGCTGGGAAAACTGGACAGCCACATGCAAAAGATTGAAAATTCACCATTCTTTTTCACCACACACCAAAATAAACTCAAAATGGATCAAAGACCTGAAGATTAGGCCTGAAACAATAAGTCTTCTAGAAGAGAATATAGGCAGTACACTCTTTGACATCAGTTTCAAAAGAATCTTTTCGGACACTATAAATCCTCCGTTGAGGGAAACAATAGAAAGAATTAACAAATGGGACTTCATCAGACTAAAGAGCTTCTTCAAGGCAATGGAAAACAGGATTGAAACAAAAAAACAGCTCACTAATTGGGAAAAAATATCTACAAGCCACTTATCCGACAAAGGGTTAATCTCCATAATATACAAAGAACTCACACGGCTTAACAACAACAACAAAAAAAAACAACCTGATCAAAAAATGGGCAGAGGACAGGAACAGACATTTCTCAAAAGAAGATATAAATATGGCCAATAGACACATGAAAAGCTGTTCATCATCTCTAATCATCAGGGAAATGCAAATCAAAACTACACTAAGATATCACCTTACACCCGTTAGATTGGCAAAAACATCCAAAACCAAGAGCGACAAATGTTGGAGAGGTTGTGGAGAAAAAGGAACCCTCATACACTGTTGGTGGGAATGCAAACTGGTACAGCCACTACGGAAAACAGTATGGAGATTTCTCAAAAAGTTAAAAATAGAAATACCCTATGACCCAGCCATCCCATTACTGGGTATCTATCCTAAGAACCTGAAATCAGAAATCCCAAGATTCCCTTGCACCCCTATGTTCATCACAGCATTATTTACAATAGCCAAGACGTGGAACCAACCTACATGCCCAGAAACTGATGATTGGATAAAGAAGATATGGTATATATACACAATGGAATACTACTCAGCCATAAAAAAGACAAAATTGGCCCATTTGCAGCAACATGGATGGACCTCGAGGGTAATATATTAAGCGAATAAGCCAGTCAGAGAAAGACGAACTCTATATGACTCCACTCATAGGTGGAAGTTAACATATTGACAAGGAGATCTGATTGGTGGTTAGCAGGGAAAAGGGGGGGTGGAGGGAGGGCACAAAGGGGGAAGTGGTGTACTCACAACATGACTAAAAATAATGTACAACTGAAATCTCACAAGGTTGTAATCTATCATAACATTAATAAAAAAAAATTGCAAAAAAGAATGGATGCACCATTAACAGTATTCCCAAACTGGGAAGTATCCAAATGCTCATCAAAAGTAAAGTGGATAAACATATTGTGATATATCTCAAAATGGAATATGAGACAATGATAATTAATAAATTATACAGCATGTAACATTATAAATGGATCTTACAAACATAAACCTGCATGACAGAAAACATAAACAAGAGTTAATAGTGTAAGATTCCGTTTATATAAAATTCAAAAACAGGTAAAACCAATCTATGCTTAAGAGTCAAAATAGTGATTAATCTTGGTAAGCGATGGAAAATTGCTGTAAAAGAGAATTAGTATGACTTCTTGGATTCTGGTCATTTTTTTTTAAATATGGATGCCAGTTACAATGGTGCATTAAATTTGTGAAAGTTCAATAAACTGCACATGTTGCTTAGTTCACTTTTCTGTATGATGTATATGACATACACATACATATGTATGGTATATATGTATATTATATATATGCATTTGTGTGCACATATATATTTTACATATATATATAATCTTAAAAATAAAAGGTATATAGAGAACAAATTATGCAGGACCTTTTAGATGGGTTTTTCTCAAACTTTAATATGCATATTAATCACATAGCTTTCTTGCTAAAATGTAGATTCTAATTCAGTAGGTCTGAGGCAGGACCTGAGAGTCTTCCTTTCAAACAAGATACCATACGATGTCCATAATGCTGGCTTTTGAACCATACTTTGAGTAATTCATTTCTAGATCACGGTAAGGAATTCAGATTTTAGTCTGATTATAATATTTGAGGATTTTAAGCAGCGCTCTACTATGATGTGACTTTTAATTTAAAATTGTTTTGGCTGTCACAAAGAAAGTAGGCTTTAGGGAATAAAAAACAGAGCAGTGGTACCAGTTAGGTGGTCAAAGTTGATGGCACCTCTGGTTAGCATTGTCTTGATAAAGATGATTAAATGTGGAAGAAAAAAAAGAGAAACTAATTTTGTTAAATTCATGTGTAGCCTTCATCCTTGCTGCCATAGTTATTTTGCAATGTGCTCACTATTTAGAGGCAGGGCTTTCCAGGGAAAGAGACTCACCAACGTTCTCCGTGTGGCTCATTTGTCCACCTTATTACTGAATGACTTTTTGCAATTCGTATCCCATAGTGGAAATTTATAAAGGAACATAAATATCTTCACACTGTCCTTTCAAGGAGACCCATCCATATACCTCTCACAGTCTTCCTTGTCATTATTTTTCCAGTCTTATTCTAATTCCCTTCTCAGTTGGTCAATTTACTAGTCTCTGCTTATGAAACAGTGTAGAGATGAAACTCAGACTACTGTTGCTTTTTATTCTACAACAAGACAACCCATTGTACCTCATGATATTCTGCATGTGCACACTTTGAACCTGAATTTGTATTCTTAATACTACTGCTCAGAATTCTTAGAGAATCAGAAATTCTCATAGGATAGCTCAGTCTATGTTTCAGAGTGAGCAAATAAATAGCTTGTACCTGAAGTGTTCTGTTGTGTCTAGAAAATGTGGATGCTTCTAAAAATGACAGAGGCAGGGTCAAAATGAACAAACTTAAATAGGCTCCTGCTGGTGAAATTGTGACATTCTGAGTATCAGAAAAAGTCACGATAATACTCAAAATAATATATTTTTAATTGCAATATATTGAGCCAACAAAAACCATGGAGTTCAAGAAACTCAAAAAAAGAAAAGTGTATGTAGAGAATATTAGAGGATAATGCACATAGAATAACCAAGTTGAAACTGGGTAATTGCAATATTCTGAATTAAATAACATTTCTTAAATGAAAAACTATGCCGACTCAACATCTGATATAATAGATGAAGATTGAGTACATTTATTAATTAGAATAAACTTATTACAAGATTAAATTATGCTTGAATAATTCTCTTGTATTAAGTTAACATAATAATTACATCAAATGGTTTATTTAATGACGGCTGAGAGTTAAAAAATAATCTTAGAAGGAGATATCATTTTGCAGAAAAACTCAAAACTTTTGTTTAAAATGGTGACTATAAAAATTATATTGACATTAAAACTTTAACTATAAAAAGGAAAATTAACCTTTTGACTTGTTTCTTCTGTTTTATTTACATTATGAAAACTGTTTTGTTTTCCAAATAAGAAATCACTGCTGTCCTGAGAGGATACTTTTATTAATTTGTATCTTATAAGGCTACCTTAGCTCCAAAAAGGGTCCACATAATATTACTAAAACCTAAAAAGATTAGCAATAAGCATATAATAATCTTAGGACGATATAACACTGAATACAGACTTAAAGAAGTAATTGTCTATGGTATTGATATTAATAACATGTTCTGTCCTCATTGCATTGCGAATGTTTTGACTTCAGTAAGTATTTAAATAGTCAAAATAATCAATCATACTGAGTGTATATTATAGTATAAATTCCTAAGGTTCTTGAGGAAATACAGTGGATTCTTGAATCTTACATAGGTACACATATGTTGATAAATTTGGCTTGATTACTTCTTACATTTCACTCTTGGTTTGCCACTTCTGAACCCAATCTCATACATACTCCCCAGACTCCTGACAATTTTTTAGTGTATGTTTCCTCAAAGATCAAGTCTTTGCTTTCTTCATCTGAGCTAACGATATTTACCTTTCACTATAGAGGCAATGTGGAGTGGTGAGGTTTGGAGTTGAGAATTGCATGAGCTCATAAGTCAATTTCCTATGTGTGGTCCTTGGAAGAGTTTGGTCCAGGGAAAAGCAGATTCCCTCAGGGAAAGTTAGGGGTTGCTTCTCTAGAAAAAGATTTTTGGTTTTAGCTCTGTCCTTTTCTGTCCAATGTCCTCATCCCATTGTTTTATAGTCCTAACTCTTCCCTTTATCATTTCTTTCAGCTTACCATAAAACCTCTGGCAATGTTTAACATTTAATTGGTGTTGATTCTCTGCAGTCCTTACAACCAGGCTCTGGCTGGAATCTCAACTATGTCTTCTATCCTGAAAGACAAAAGGAGTTGAGAAACTCCTTCAAACCTTCAGCATAAGCTTTCCAAATGCCCTTTCATGTTTACTGTGGAATGATCATGGTTTTCAGTTCAAACAACTCCATGATTTTTACAATCAATGTTATTGTGGTCATGGTTAATGCTACAACCAATTGTTCTCGCAGTGGTTTGCCCTCCAGCTGCACTTCATGCTGTGACATTACCAGTGATAATTTAAATTATCATGATGCCACTACCTGCCATGGCTTACCAGTGTCCCATTTCCCTGGCAAGTGATATATCTGCACATTCTTTAAATATGTGTGCAAACTAACCCCAAAGACTCAGTTGAAGTGGTTGATTCTAGGTCTACTCCTAATGTTACTTATTGTATTGGTCAGAGTCCTGTCAGGAAATAGATGACCAACTCAAATTGGGCAATTTCAGGAGAATTTAATAAAGGGACTATTCACAAACATATGACCGTGTATGGGAAAATCACAAAGGAGAGACTAGTCCTTTGACACAGCATCTTACCACATCTAGGCCTGAAGGGAGAAGGGAAAAGAGCAGTTATCAGAAACCAAAGAGAGAGAGATTAGAGAGAGGTTTAATGGTGAGGAAAACCAAATAAAAGCTGTGGCAATGGCCTAGGGATTAATGTGGCCTTCATTGACTGTGCAGGGATAATGTCTGGGAATAAATCTTCTGAACTCAGTCTTTTCTCTCCTTCTGGCTCCTCATCCCATTGGCCAAATTAATTGATACAGTTTATACAAATTTGTTTCCTATAGCAGAAAACATGATGGAAAAGGATGGCAGTCAATCCAGAGGGGCAAATAAAAGACATCCAAGCACCCAACAGAAATATCAGTACTTATGTGCTTATTAATATTCAAATATACATATACAGATACATATCTGTTATACATAAATATATTCATTTGAATTCAGCAAAACTCAATGCTGAATATGAATAAAAATTATTGTTGAATTCAACTATCACTGAGGAATGGCAGTCTATAAACAAAATCTTTCTGAGTCTTATCAAAGAAAATTGACCTGCCTTTGTCAGTAAGTAATTTTATTTAATTGCTTTGTTTGCTATTTCCCCTAAGCTACAAAACTATGAGGAATCTAATGGATATAAAACTCTTGCGATCTACTAACTGTTATAAGAGAGTTTGGAATAAGCAGATTTGAATAGTGGAATGCTGGAATGAGGTTTTGCTACAAATTTTGATGGATTGTGTTATTCAGGTATTACTGATGACATAGAAATTTTCTTTTATTCCCCAAATGACTCAATGCTCATTTAGATTCTGTTATATGACAGGAGTTGCAAAGCCTCATTTTCATATCCCATAATTATTCTATGGCAGTTTCTGAAACTGCTGAGAGTAAAAACAGATACACAGCTTTTTCTAATATTTGTAGTGAGAAAGGGAAATTTACATTAAAGAAAGGAAGGGAAAATAAAACTACACAATTGACATACAAAAAAATTGCCATTGAAAACCATTCACCAATGGAATTAGCCTTTGTGAATATCTCAAGAATCATAGAGGACATCGGACTAAAGAGAGACATCTATACTCATGCTCAAAATAAAACGTGAAAAATTTATTTTTAAAAAAATTTATATTTGTCCCAGATAGCAAGAAGACACAAGGTATGTTTAAAAAGAATGCAAAGCAACAGTTTACCATGACTGTTAGGTTGCCATAGCCTCTAGGTGAGATTGGCCTGAAAATATCTCCTTTCTTAAAGTAAAACTTTAACCTCTAACTGAGCATCCATGTTTAAGCCTCCAGGGAAACGGTGGAAATATGTGTACTATTTTGTTTGTGTGCATTGTGCTGCAGTATGAAGACTTTCTATTGAGAAGATCCACAGAGTTTATGTTCCCAAAGGTGTTACTGACCCAGAAAAAGTTTATAATTATTTTTAAAGGAATGTAGCATAAGATACAGAACAAATCAACAGAAGATGGGGTGAGCACTACGATGGAGAATTTGGACTCATCAAGAGAGCTCCAAGCCAAAGGAGAGGAGGCTAGACTAGCAGAAGAAAATAATGAAAATTAAAAAGGGCCATGTTGCCATGAATTTTACCATATTCATTCTTTTGTGTAATAATGATTTCACCACTTTGCAATTATATTAGATTAATAACAAACATAATATTAAATGTTCAACACATGATATCTATTACTGGATGTCAAACACTCTACTAATCTCCCTAAATCCCCCTGTAATGTTATAAGAAATTCATTATTACAGATGAGAAGTACATTACATTTCAGATGAGGAAGTCAATTCTTGGAAGAATTAAATAAGTTTTCAAAGGTGGCCAAGTTTTATAGGCTGGGAATCAGAATTCAGCCCAGGTCTGTCTGACCCCACATCTCATGCTGAACAGTCTATATTGCCTCCCAAAATTATCTGTTCTCCTGCAAAATGCTTGTGTATATACACACATTAGTTATGTTAGTTCATTTAATCTTCACACCCTTGTAAAGTAGGATTGCTGTCATTCTGATAATTGTGGCCGATATTGCAAAGTTTCTCAAAATATCACAACTTGCATCAAAATCACTTGGGCTACTTGATGGAGAGGTTCCTTGGAACTCTGACCTATTATATTTGAATCTCTAAGGGATGAGGCCCAGGAAGCTGAAACTTTAGCAACTTCAGGTGGTGCCTGTGTTCTCTGAATTATTAGGGCAAATGATGCATTGAATGTTTTTTGTGAGTCAAGTCTTCTGATAAGTATTTAAAAAATATTATATCCTTTAATCTTTATAACAACTCTATCTACTAAAAGTTACAATTATTACTCTTGTTTTAAAAGTGAGATAATTGAGACTTTCTATAATTAAGTAATTTGTATAAGGTCTTCTGACAGCTGGTAAGCAGTGCAATAGATTTAGAATCCATGTAATCAGCCTGAAGCCCTGGTGTTGTCTCTGCTTTGACTATCCTATAATCATGGGCAACACTGATTTTGTAGACATTGTCCTTAATAGCTTTTCAGTATAAAAGACGATTTGATGGTCAAATATAAACTACCTCCCTCACAAATACATTCTATTTTGAAGCAAAATTTGGCTGTATGTTTTAGTGATCAGACTGTATATTCTGTGACTATTTGTTCTTGGTTTTCCTTACACATGCCTGTGAAGAGGACAAAATAGTCAGAGATGTCAAGTTATTGTAAGTAATGTGGGATAACAAACAATTTCTTTAAGGCATAAATGCCTCATTAGAGCAGATTAGAATACAATTGACATGCTTCTCAAGAATGAGGAAAATCCATCTATTCAACCATTCAGCAAATATTATTTGTACCTAATCTGAGCTGGATACTGTTTGTGGCACTTGCATCCAGCAGTGAACAAAACAAGCAACAAAACATGCCCTTCTTGCATAAATATATATAGGTACAAATATAAATATAGTAGGGAAAAAGCATAGAGTGTGCTGGGGAGTGTAGAGGGGGCACAATATTGAAAAGGGTGATCAGAGAAGGTTTCTCAGGAAAGGTGATATATTTTGAGCAACTAAAGGAAGTAAAAGAATACTCTAAGTGAAATGAAGAGCAAGGGCAAATATTTTAAATGTGAATGTCCTTTGGGCTATAAATAAAGTGTATGTGCGTAGGAGTAGGTGGAGTTCATGTAGAAGAATGCAGGCATCTAGCCAAGAATTTTCCTGAGATAGAAATGTCCCTTTGCCTGCAAAGTTTTCTCATTCCCACCTATGCTCCCCTATCACTAGATTATAAAACATCTTTATGAGAGGACAGGATGGATTAGGGCATGAGGCTCAGGAGGTAAAAGGTAGTTTCCCCGTCAGCACAGGGCTTGATGGACACAGCAGGTAGTGGTCGGCTGTTTTGGTGGGCGTAGCAGGCTAGTTGATTGTCTGTAGCTGGGCGGTCACAGGTGAGCGCAGCAATCAGTTCCTAGCCTATGGAAAGATGCTTAATCCTTAAGGAATGCCAACGTTGGGAGGGGGAGGGAAGTCAGTTACAGGAGGTTACCAGACTAGCACAATAAAATGCAGATTTTAAGTTCTTGCCTTTGGTATTGATTAGAGTTTTTAGAGAGAAGGTCATCTCCTTTCTTCTTCCTGGTACAGCGAGGGAGGCACCTTTTACAGATAGAGATTTACCGTGCAAATGTAAGCGTCTCCTAACAAAGGGCAAGTTCCATTCCTCAGAGCCTCCTTCCCTGTCCCAGTTTATCAAAAGCAATGAGCCTCAAATAATCCTGATGCCAAAGAGACATATCTTGGGGTGGCCAATTTCAGGTCCCCACAGTGCAAACATTTAATACTGGTCTAGGTAAGACCATTGTCTCAGAGAATGTTCTAAGTTACATTAAAAGTTCTCTGCAATCTCATCTAACATAATTACAACAAATACACTACATACCCCAGGCTGATATGACACATTTCTGCCAGTTTCTCCACCCTCCCTAGGGTTGATAGTTGTTTCTTTTTCTTTGCCAGAAATCTCCCTCCTGCATGGTAACTGTACATGCATGTTCAAGCACACAAACACATTTTTCCCTCCTGTGTAAAAGCTTTCACATTAAATTTTATTTTACAACCCTAAGGAGAGAGAAGTTATACATGACTTACATATGAAGTAATGGAAGCTTTACAATGTTGAATAGTGATGGAGAATTTGAATCCTTTTTAATTGCCTGAAAGTTAAATGCTTTTTCTATGCTGCCTTGACACTCTGGTGTGAGCAATCAGTTCTGATTTTTAAAACGTGCCTCCTATCCAATGTGACATATAATGACAGAAAATCTGTTGCTGATATAAAAACACTTTTGTCACAGATCCACAGTTTTTGGGCAAATAAATAGTAGATAATGATATTTTGTAGGCAAATTTCTTTATTGCTTCCTTTTCCTGTCTGCAAAGAACACAAGTGACCAGGGATTTCAGGTGCTGTGAAATGCATGTGGGCTATCAAACAATTCTGTTGATATAGTTTATATATAGTTGATAGTTTAAGGGTAAATTACCTCATTAGAACCCACAAGAAAGCTGATTCTATTGACTCAGTTGTGTTCCAACTCCTGGCTGCTCATTCATTCACTCACTCATTAAATATTTATTGTGTGTCTACTATTTGCCAGGTACTATTCTAGGCACTGGGTGTATAATGATAAATGAAACAGGCAAAAAATTTCTACTCTCATAGAGTTTACATCCTAGTGGGCTCCTATCTCTCCTTGACCTTACTAAACTAGTAGATTCATGAAAATGTGGATGGAGTGCGATCTCACCACAGGTAATTTTACCATGCAGGGATACTCTCCAGTTATTTTCTATTCCTTCACATAATTCCTAGAAGAATATTATAAAGAGTCACAAAGTAAAATACAAAGATTTGTAGTGGAGTTTCTTAACAGAGTGATAATATCCTTTAAGAAACATTTTAGAAATGTGTGTTTGGATTTTTCACTGTTACAAAGATCAAGGGTCCTACTGATCATTTAGTATATAGCAGTCATAATGACAACAACAAGGTTGAAGGACTCACACTCCCCAATTTCAAAACTTACTAAAAGGCTATAGTAATTATGACAATTAATACACTGGCATAATGGTAGACATAAACATAAAGATCATTGTATAGATACAAAGATCAATGAAATAGAATGGAGAGCCCAGAAATAAACCCTTAGAAGCATATTTTCGGTAGGTAGGATAATGGCTCCCCAAAACGTCTATGCTCTAATCTCTGGAACATGTGAATATGTTAGGTTACATGAAGAGTGGCAGTTAAGGTTGCTCTTTAGCAAAATTTAAAATAGATTACCCTGAATTATCTCCTGGACCCAATGCAAAAGTGTTTTTAGCATTGAAAATAGAGGCAGAAGAGTTCAGGGTCAGAGGGAGATGTGACTATGGATGAATGGTCATAGGTATACAACATGCTGGCTTTGAAGATGAAAAAGAGTGACCATGAACTAAGGGATGTGGGTAACCTCTAGAAGCAAGAAATGTATTGTCCCTTAGAGCCTCCAGAAAGGAACAAAGCTGGGGCAACATTGTGATTTCAGTCCAGTTGGACACATGTTGGACTTCTAATTTACAGAACTGTAATATAGTACAGTTGTTTTGTTGTAAGCCATTAAACATGAAGCAATTTGATACATAGACAAGGGGAAACTAAAGCAATGGTCAACTGATTTTTGACAAGGATGCCAAGACAATTTGGTGGGGGAAAGAATAGTCTTTTCAACAAATGGTGTTGGGACAACTAGATAGTCATATGCAAAAGAATAAAGTTGGATCCTTATCTCATTCCGCATACAAAAATAAACTGAAAATGGATCACTGACCAGTTGTAAGTGCTAAAGCCATAAAAATATTAGAAGAAAACAGAGCAAATATTTGCGGCTTTGGGTTAGGCAGTGGTTTCGTAGATAAGACACAAAAGCAAGCAAAAAAATAAACATAGATAAATTGGACTTTTTCAAATCTAAATATTTTTGTACATCAATGGAGACCTTGAAGAAAATGAAAAAGACAAGACAGATGATTGGAGAAAATATTTGCAAGTCAAATATCTGATAAGGGGCTTGTATACAGAATATATAATAATACTTGCAGTTCAAAAATAAGAAGACAAAAAACCTAATTAAAAGATGATCCAAGCATTTGAATAGATATTTCTCCAAAGAAGACAAACAAATAACTAATAAGTACATGAAAAGATACTCAACATCATTAGTCATTAGGAAAATGTGGATCAACACCACAATATTATACCACTTCACACCCACTAGGATTGTTACAATCAAAAAGACAGGAAATAACTTGTGTTGGTAAGGATAAGGAAAAATTAGAACTCTCATTCCTTGTTGGTGGGGCTGAAAAGTGTTACAGCTAATTTGGAAGACACTTGGGCAGTTCCACTAGATGTTACATAGAGATTCAACATGTGACTCAGAAATTCTATCTTACATATCTACTGAACATAAATGAAAACATATGTCGATACAAAACTAGTACAAGAATACTCATAACAGCTGTCAAGAAGCAGAACAACAAAATGTCCATCAATTTATGTATGAGTAAACAATATGTCGTTTATCTATTTGGAGATTATTATTCAAAAAGTAATCCAAATTTGAAAGGAAGAAGTGAAATTTTCACTGTTTGTGATGACATGATTCTATATATATAGAAAACCCTGAAGAGAACTCCAAAAGTGTTTTAGAAATAATGAATAAATACAATAAGCTTGCAGGATACAATATCAACATATGAAAATCAGTTGCATTTCTATTCTCTAATAATGAAATAGCAGAAAGTAAAGTCAAGAATACAATCTGGTCTAAAATCACAACACAAAGAATAAAATCCTAGGAATAAATTTAACCAAGGAGGTGAAAGACCTATACACTGAAAACTATAAGACACTATTGAAAGAAATCAAAGGATACATAAAGAAATGGGAAATATTTCATACTCATAGATTAGAAGAATATACATAGCTAAAATGTCCATATTACCTAAAGTAATATACAGATCCATTGTCATCCCAATCAGAATCCAAATGACATTCTTCATAGAAATAGAATAAAGAATCCTAGAATTTATGTGGAACAACAAAAGACCCCAACCGGCCAAAAGAATTCTAAGAAAAAGAACAAAGTTGGAGGTATTGCACTCCCTGAATTCAAATTATACTACAAATCTATAGTAATCAAAACATGATAGTAACAGCAGAAAACAAATACAGAGATCAGTGAGACAGAATAGAGACCCAAAAGTAAAAGCTTATATCTACGACAGCTAATCTTTGACAAAGGAGCCAAGAAAATACAATGGAGAAAGGAGTGTCTCTTCAATAAACGGTGTTGGCAAAACTGGACAGCCACATACAAAAGAATGAAAGTAGAACATTATCATAGACCATACACAAAATTAACTCAAAATGGATTAAGGATTTGAATGCAAGACCTGTAATCATAAAACTCTGAGAAGAAAATAGAGAGAGTACACTCCTGACATCAGTCTTTGCAGTATCTTTTCACCAATGTCTCTCAGTCCCTGGGGAGGTTCCAAAGCCTATCAAATGAGCCACTTTTCACCCAACGACTGTGCACTTTTCTTTCTGGTGATTTTAGGTTGCTTTCCAAAGGAGGTGAATGTGTCTGTGGGCCCATTAAGAGTAGGCTTTTTTTCCTTATGTGTTGTAGCTTTTCTGGAGGCACTCCCTATTGTTGTTAGTAGGCAGAAAAGCCAAATATTATGACATTCACCCAGTTGTGCTGAGTCCAAAAGCTGCTTATTGTGGAAAAATTCCCCTGTTCAGATCCCTCACACCTTCAGGGAAGGCTTCAAACGTAGGATTGCTCCCCACCAGCCATGAAGTACCATGGCTCACAAAGTTGGCTTTTTTTTCTATCCAGAAAGGAATTTCTACCTCTTCCACCTCAGTCAGCACTGTCCCTTATTGAAGGGGTCCTTTTTATCCAGTTTGAAGTTCTCTATCAAGGATAATTGTTCCAACAGTAGTTGCACATTCCTTGTGTCCATGGGAGGATGTGAGTTAAGCGTCTGCCTACACTGCCATCTTGACACTGCCCCCTCATTTTTCTTTACTTTACCATGATATAAAGAAAAGTTGAGCACTGTGATGGTTAATCTTTTCTTAACTTTTTTCTTTGATTTTGTGAGAAAGTTTGGCACTGAGCTAACATCTGTTGCCAATCTTCCTCTTTTTGCTTGAGGAAGATTGTTGCTAAGCTAACATCTGTGCCAATCTTCCTCTGTTTTATATGGGATGCTGCCACAGTGTGGCTTGACGAGAAGTGCCAGGTCCACACCCAGGATCTTAACCTAGGAAACTCAGTCTGCTGCCAAAGTAGAGCACATGAACTTCACTACGCCACCAGGCTGGCCCCTGTGATGGTTAATTTTATGGATCAACTTGACTGGGCCATGATGCTCAGATATGTGGTCAACCATAATTTTTGTGTTTCCATGAGAGTGTTTTTGAATGAGATTAACATTAAAATCAGTGAACTTTAAGTAGATTGTCCTCCATAATGAGGGTTGGCCTCATCCAATCAGTTGAAGTCTTGAAGAGAATAAAAGATTGACTTCCCCTGAGCAAGATAAAATTCTGCAGCAGACTGCCTTCAGACTTGAACTAAAACATTGGCTTTTCCTGGATCTTCAGCCCAATGGTGTTTGGACATGAACTATAACATCCACTCTTTCCAGCGCCTCCAGCCTGCCAGCTCCCCAAGCAGGTTTTGGACTTGCCAGCCTCCATAATCATAGGAGTCAATTCCTTAAATCTCATTCTACATATACACATACATCCTATTGGTTCTGTCTCTCTGGAGGACTCTGTCTCATATAAACACCAATAATAATAGCAAACAATTAGTGCTCATTACATAGCAAGACATCATTTTAGTCTTTTTTTTAAAATATCAGTACTTTCATATTTGTTATATTGGTCTAAATAGTTTATAACACTATGAAATTTCAGTTGTGCATTAATATTTGTCAAACAGCATATAAATGTGTCCCTGCACCCCTTCTGCCCACCTCACCCTCTTCCCCCTGGTAACCACTACATTATTCTCTTTGTCTGTAAGTTTGTTTATATTACACAAATGAGTGAAATCATATGGTGTTTGTCCTTCTCTGTGTGGCTTATTTTGCTTAACATGATGCCCTCAACGTCCATCAATGTGGCTGTGAATGGGACAGTTTTGTCTTTTTATGGCTGAGTAGTATTCCATTGCATATATATACACCATAGAAAGATTTTTGAAAGCTTTTTGAAGCCTACTATCTTAGTAATGCTGAAATAATTATTTAAGATATCTTAGTAGACAATTTTATTGTGATTGATAAGCTAATGCTTCCATCTAGTGGCAAAGTTTAACAACATTTTAAGAAGGAACTACCACAGAGTTATTTCACTAAGAATGCTGCCAAAGGTTCATATGAACACATCCTACATTCACTGAGACCATGTTCATACGAAATATCTAAAGAGCAAAATGAGGGGAAAGAAAAAGTACCTCATGAAGAATGTAAAATTGTGTATGTCGTGGTCCTGAAAGCACATTCTGTAAAACAAACTTTGACCCTCTTGTTCTAAAATAACACTGAATATTCAAAACCAGGGTTTTAAGACTTCAGGGTATTAGGTCATTTGGAAAGAATCTTTATAAACACAAAATCAGAGAAGGGCTAATATCAACCTTAAGTGTCAATGATGCTTCATCACATTCCTTTTCAAAATGACCTCAGATTTAACAAACTTCTACTGAATAACTATTCTGTGTCAGATATTGTGCTAGACTCTAGTGATAAAGATGTAGTATTTCCCCAGGACATATGATAAAAAAGATTTCCTTCTTTTCTAAGCTACTAAAATTTTATTAAATTTAATCAGGAGCCGATGGTATTCTATGCCTTTCTAACATCTATAAAAATGATAATACGGAATTTTTATTAACCTAAATAATATCAATAATAATAATAAAAATAGAAATACGTCACCACTTTCTGAGAAATTATCCATAATAGCTTACTTAATTTTATAATAATATAACGCCAGACATAATATTATCACCATTTCATAGGTGAGTATATTAAGAATTATTTTTTGTTTAAGTTATTGAAATATTAAATATTGCTTCTGTTTTGAGTTTTGCAATATGTAGCCTCACTTGTGTAACCTGAATATAACTGAGCCATTTCCATTCAAATTTCTTCTTTCTGTCTCTCTCTCTCTCTCTCACACACACACACAGGAATCTCAATGTATTAAAAAGAATTTCTTTTCCAGGTTGTTTCTCACATTTGTAGGGGATAGGGAAGTGTCAAAATGGTGCATCTTTCTCTTTTTCTCTCCCCAAAATATATTCCTTAAACCATTTTCTTTCCTCAAAGTTCCATTTCAAATAAGTTTGTCTGCCCAACCAGATGTCCTTATTGTCCTCTTTTGGCAACAGAGCCACTCCTTCATTGTAGATAACTTGTCCATCCCACACCTGACAGAGCTGTCAATCAGGAGATCCTGCCTTTCCCAAACCCAGAGATAAGCACTTGATCCAGGTCGAAGTCAGTTAGGAAACCTCAACATTCTGGACACAGACACTAGATCAGTAAGCAGGAACTGGGCCAAATGCACAGTATCTGTTTCTCTTAAAGGGTGTCAAAAGGGGAGAGAGAAAATGACTGGAAACCTTTTCCACCCATCTTCTCTCAACTTTATTCTCTTTATATGCACTGAAGCCTGAAAGACAAGCCAGTAATCAACCAAGGTGTGGTGTGGCTGTTCTGACCCCGCTCTGTCTCCAAAGTGGGATTTGTGTCAGTAGGAATTAGTATTGATCACATATAGAAAGCTCAAAGTTAACAGTAATTTTAAAAATGACTTAAAGGGATTTATTTTCACTGTCATCAAACAAATTTAGAGGTATACAATATAGGGTTGATACGGCTGATATAAAGTGCCAAACATTTTCTCATGGTGCAAGATGACTGCTCAAGGTCCAGCAATTAAATATGCATTCCAGTTCACAAGAAAGAAACAGATGAGAGAAAGGGAACTACTGAAAATCTAAGGAGACTTCCCAGAACCACCTCACAAATCTGCCACTTATGTGTCAGGACTTCATCACATGTCAACACCCACCTAAAAAAGAAATTGGAGGGGCCAGCCTGGTGGCACAGTGGTTAAGTTTGCACATTCCACTTCAGCAGCTTGGGGTTCACTGGTTCAGATCCCGGGTGCGGACATGGCACTGCTTGGCAGGCCATGCTGTGGTAGGCATCCCACATATAAAGTAGAGGAAGATGGGCATGGATGTTAGCTCAGGGCAGTCTTCCTCAGCAAAAAGAGGAGGATTGGCAGCAGTTAGCTCAGGGCTAATCTTCCTCAAAAAAAAAGATTTGGAAAACACAATCTTTTTATATTGGTTTTAATGTGCCTAGCTAAAAATAGGGCATCTATTAAAGATAGCGAGAATTAAAGATGGAATGCCTCTTTAGTAGTTCTGCTGCAGAGGTAACTGGAATCTGACTTCTTTTCTTCTCAGCAATTCTTTTTCCTAGATGATCTTACTACAGTGATGGCATTAGTGTAAGAGCTAAAAGCATAAGTTTCGCTGTCTGGGGATCTCAGTTAGAATCCCAACCTCACTACGCACTAACTGCATGATGCTGCCTCCATCCCAAGATATACTCCGTCCTACTATGCTCTTCTGTTTTTGTAGAAGTGCTGATCTCTAGCTGGTTTGCTTTTATTTGCAAGCCTCTCTCCCTCTAATGGAGTGTAAGGTCCATGAAGGAAGGGAGTTTGCCTGTCATGTTCACTGCTGTATGCTCAGAAAGTGAGATAATGCCTACCAATTAGGAGTCACCATGTATGAATTTGTTAATTCAATAAATTGTTTTGGTAATTAAAAATCCTGTTGAGAAGAATATTTAATACAAAATCCTTTGTTTGAAAATATTTATGATTTATGAGAGTTGAAAATGGGCTAAAATATTTAACAAGAAATCTTGCAAAATTATATATACAGAAATTACTGGAAGAATATAAAGTTTAACACATATTATCTGTACTAACAAAATCATATTACAAAAATATGTTTTTCAAGATCTCATTGTCTTATAAAATACATACATTTATATATTTTTCAATTCAATACATACTATGCAAATTTACGTATATAGGAAGGTATCTGAAATAAATATATCAAAATAGCCACAGTTTCTATACATGATTAGTGGAATTACATATGATTTCTATCTTCTCTGTGATCTACTTTCTAAATATTCTACGTTGAATTTGTTTCCCAAAAATATGTTTTTGTTGCTTGGCCTAGGCAACAATAAAAATGATTTTAAGAATTTAGGCATCTATGTATTATATTCTCACTAGCTAAAAGATTTGGTGATTCAATTTATATATTAAATTATAGAATATCCTAAGTAAATTGAAACATCTTCAAATTAAAAAACATTTGCCTCATAATTGAAGAAAAAGAGTTAGAAACCATGGATGAAGAAAGTGTATTCTAGAATCTGTAGGAAGACACATGCCTCGCATTACACTCAGTGAGATGTCTCAATAGATTACAGAGAAGTCTGCTTCATCAGCATCATGAGATTTGCCTTTAACCCTATTATATCTGACGTTGGGAGTGCTTGTGAGAGTCAAGGAGATTGCAGTAGTACTAGCAGAAAAACAGACACAGTGATCAATGGAATAGAATTGAAAGCTCAGAAACAAAACCAGACACCTACAGACAGCTAATCTTTGACAAGGAGCCAAGAACACACAATCAAGAAAGGAAAATCTCTTCAATAAATGGTTTGGGGAAAACTGGACAACCACGTGCAAAAGAATGACAGTAGACCATTATCTTACATCATACATAAAAAGTAACTCAAAAGGCATTAAAGAGTTAAACGTAAGACCTGAAATGATAAAATTTCTGGAAGAAAATATAGGCAGTACAGTCTTTGACATCAGTCTTAGCAAATATCATGTCTACTCAGGCAAGGGAAACAGAAGGAAAAATAAATAAATGGGGCTAAATCAGACTAAAAAGCTGCAAGGTAAAGGAAGCCATGAACAAAATAAAAAGACAACCCATCAAGTGGGAGAAAGTATTTGCAAATCATATATTTGACAGGGGATTAATTTCCAAAATATATAAACAACTCATACAACTTAACAACAAAAAAAACAACCCAAATCAAAAAATGTCCAGAGGATCTGAACAGACAGTTTTCCAAAGAAGATATACAAATGGCCACAGGCACAGGAAAAGATGTTCAGGGTCCCAAACTGTTAGGGAAATTGAAATAAAAAATATGATGAGCTATCACCCTACACTCATCAGAGTGGTTATAATTAAGAAAAAAAATAACAGATGTTGGAGAGGATGTGGAGGAAAAGGAACCTTCACACACTGCTGATAGGAATGCAAACCTGTGCAACCACTATGGAAAACAGCATGGAGATTTCTCAAAAAATTAAAGACAGAAATATCCTATGACCCAGCTATCCCACTACGTGGTATTTTCCCAAAGAGGTTGAAATCAACAATACAGAGAGATTTATGCACCCCTATGTCTATTGTAGCATTATTTATAATAGCCAAGATGTGGATAAGCCAAGCACCCATCAATTGATGAATGGATAAAGAAGATGTGTTATATATGTACAATGGAATACTACTCTGCAATAAAAAGACAAAATTTTCCTATTTGCAACAACATGGATGCACCTTGAGGGTATTATGCTAAGCTAAATAAGCAAGACAGAGAAAAACAAAGACCACATAATTTCACTCATATGTGGAAGATAAACAAACATGGATAAAAAGAACAGATTATTGGTTACCAGAGGGGAATGGGGTAGAGATGGAGAGCAAAAGGAGTAAAGGACCACATACATATGATGATGGATAAAAACTGGACTATTATGAGTGAGCAAGATGCAGCCTATACAGAAATTGGTATATAATAATGTACAACTGAAATTACAGACTGTTATAAACCAATATGACCTCTATAAAATAAGTTTCAAAAAGAGAGATTTTAGATGTACAGGGGCTTATAGTCAATTCTCAATTCCCTTTCTTGACCAGTAACTCTTTCTTAAGTTGCGTATAAATCTTTCCTTCTTAGAGTGAGACTTAAAATAATGTATACCTTATCCTGATGGTATTTCCCAATATTTCAAGATGAGCAAAATGTAAGACTGTGTGACCAACATTATTTCTCTCATTAGTAACAGCTCCCAAGGGCTTCAAGGGTCAATTTGATCGAATGGAGAATAGAAGGGAGATGCTGGACTGTGATTTGAATCAATTATTGTTGAGACTCAGAGTGGCCACTGGATGACTGTGAATGAATTCCCTGGCCACACCCCTGCATAACTTTTCTTCTGCCAGATTTTGTCTGATGTGCCTAGTGTCACTGACTCATCCCAGAGAGAACATGGGCTCACAAAGCTCCCTCTGGGCCCCAGGCTGAACCCAAGCTATCTGGATCGCAATAACTTGAGTGAAAAAGGTTTTTTGGTTTGGGGCTTTGTTTTTAATGTTACATATTTTTCCTAGTCAAAAATCATAGATAAAGAGATCAGATTTATGATTGTACCCTATAGCATTAAAGTTAGAAATTAGAACCTTCACTTCCAAAAAACTCAACGAGAGGGAAGAAAAAACAAGGGGATTGTTCAAGAGCCTTCTTTGGGTGAGGAGATCCAATAATGGGACCTCGAGGGGATGTATGTGGGTCAAAGTCAAGACAAAGACCATCTCCTGGAAGCAGAATTTGACTTGCTGAGCATGAGGTTTGAACTTTTATTTCTCTTTTCCAGTCAAAGGAGGGAACAAAAATGGTATCCAAAATGGTAGAAACGTAAATCCTGATCAGGAGGTCATTTGTTTGCCCGTTCATTCAGAAACATTACAAAGTGGCCTAGAATCATAGGAACATTACCTGTGTGTTTGCTTTGCATGGAATTTCTTTCATTTTTCCATTGCCTAGACTGAGTATGAATTTAAGCCTTGACAAAAAATCCCTTTCTAGGGATTCTCTTAGACTTGATGAGACTTAGTGTCAGAGGCTTCATTCCTTTAGGTAAATCCAGGAAAACTTTCAGGACTAAGAAACAGATATAGAAGCTATTCCCATCCAGCCTAGAGGTCATTTATGATAGAAGCAAGAGGAGAATTATATGCCCTCCAACAGTGGAATGGATTCTCAGAGAGCAAGCAAGAAGTAAATAGAGAATATCCAGATGGTTAGGCCACAAAGTGTGCTATAACTCTAGACACAATTAAAGAGTAACAATCTGAATGTTTGGAATGTGAGTGTTCATTATACTAGCCTACTATTCAATGCATTTAAAAATTCCATAATAAAACTATTTTAAAGTAAAAATGTTTTGGATGAGCGGTCAGAATATTTGATAGCAAATAGTAAGGAGGTGTCTCTTAATGATACTGAAGAAGAATTGGAAATCAACAACTGTCATGACATATACTAATGGTGTCACTATCCTGTGCAGAGTCTGTGTAACATGGCAACTAAATAGAGTTCTGGATTCCAGAAGACATGTATCTATCATGGATGACAAGAGAACCACTTATCAGCCACTGAAATCCAAAGAACCTCTGCTGTAAAGCAGAGCCCAAAACTTTGACAGTTTTCCTTTCAGGAAGAGAAAGAGAAGTCATCTTATTTTACTATTAGCTGCAAATACACACACATCTGAAATTGTTCATCCCATCCTCCATCTAATTAATTGTTTCCACAATAAATAATTGATAAAAATTAAATAGAAAGAAATTCTGAACTAACATCTGAATCCTCTTAATAACATCCTATTGGCACTATTTCTATCTCTGGCTTTCTAGACCATGACTCTTTCTGTTTAAGAGAATTTCATCATTGAAACCGTGACTATCCCCAGCCTATATACCATCTCCATGTTGTGGTATCCACTTCCCTTCACAGCCTGCTAGCTTCGTCTGAACTCAAACCACTCTATGATCAGTCCCTGTAATGTACTAGACTTAGAATAATTGCACTATTCAAAGCAGGTTCAACTATCCCTGGAGTAAGGAGGCATGATTGTGACAATGTCATTCCATCAATATCTACCAAGAAAGCATTTCCTCATCCAGCAAACCCATGGTGAAATTTATTTGTGCAGAAGCTTGAGCCTCTAGGTATACACCCTAGTATCTCCCTGTGTCACTCCTCAAGCATGTCCCACTGTCCTTTTTCTACTCAGGTGTAGATGTTTCTACAATATAGAGATAAATTCTACATTTTTAGGTCATGACCAGCTATCAGAACTAAAATGCCTACAGACTCTATTTTGTAGCAAATAAATGCTTTTCAAAAATCATTTGATCTTCTCTGAAGATAATTATAATTCCGGTTGAATTCTTCAAAATGTTTTCTGAGGGGCAAAAAGGTGTTGAAATATTTTTTAACATTACTCTGTTTTATTACTTTTTTAATTTGGAAAAGACTAATGAAAATATGATATAAATTTTCTCCATTTTAGTTTATAGGCATGGCCTGTTGTCTAACATTTTAGAAGTTTTGTCATTCCTAATTCAGATTTGCATTTCATTTCTAATTTCTGTGGTAAGCTATCCATATATATTTTTATCTGAAAAAATTGGGAAAAATTGAATATCAATTAATCATGTAATAGTTGGAACAACTTAAGAGTCAAACATGTTGAAAGGCATCTGGAAATTATTAGCAGGGTTTGTCATTTAGTGGAAAAATAAAAATATGGCATTCTTTTGTTAATGTTCTTCATTTGCTTGTCCATATTCTTCTTTTCTGTGACTATCATGGCATCATATTTTTAGAAGACAAGAATAAGGAAAATAGGTATAAACAATATTAAAAGAAACATGATATGGGAGATTCCTTTAGTTAAAAAAAAATCATTTCTGGGGCCATCACAGTGGCATAGTGATTAAGTTCACGTGCTCCACTTCAGTGGCCCAGGATTCATGGTTCGGATCTCTGATGTGGACCTAGCACTACTCAGCAAGCCGTACTGTGATGGTATCCCACATAAAATAGAGGAAGATTGTCATAGATAGCTTAGAGCCAATCTTCCTCACATGGTTACACAAAAAGTCATTTCTAAGCCAAGTAATTGGCCTGTTTGGTATTTTTAATTCTGTATTTAGGAGTTCAGGGAACATTTATCTTGTTCCAATGTACCTCACGTGGTCTGGACATTTACTGTGGTACAACTGGCTGATAGTCGCTAGGTAGTTCAAACATTTATTGGATTGTATCATATTTCCAGTAATGAAGGTGTATGAGGAAGCAGAATTTCTCTTACTCTGTGGGTGACTGGGAATTTTTATCCTCTATAGGGACATGATGAAATGCAGCTTTTTAAAAAAAGTATGTTCTAAAGTAAAAATCTTATAGAAGGACGGATATATGCCATTCCCCAAATTCTGCCAATTATTTAGCATCTTTGGATGATGACCAGGTAGTCTAGCCATGTCTGGAAGCTTTTCTTTTTATCTATTTACTTTAGATGGGAATTTAACTTCTGATGCAAAACTGCCTCTTGGTGACTGCCCTGTGTATGGCAGCTTTTACTTCTTTATTTCTCAAACTATAGATGAGAGGATTCAACATGGGGATTACAGCTGTGTAGAACACTAACAAAATTTTATTGATGTCCAGAGAAAAAATTGAACCTGGCCTCACATAGATAAAGGAGAGAATCCCATATGAGATAGAAACAACTGTGAGATCAGAAGAGCAGGTGGAAAAGGCTTTGTGCCTCCCATCAGTAGAGCAGATCCTCAGGATGACAGTAAGGATGTAAAAATAGGAGATAATAATGGTCAGGCTACTAATGATTAGTACAGCACCAGCCACAGTGAAAACTAACATTTTATTGATCCAGATGTCAGCACATACTAGAGAAAGAAGAGAGATAATGTCATAGAAGAAATGATTGATAATGTTGGAGTGACAAAAGGGAAGTTGAAAAGCAACCATTGTGTGAGTCATGGTGTTTAGGAACCCAAAGGTATAGGGTCCAGCCACCAGCTCTATGCAGAGTCTCTGGGACATGGCAATTGAATACAATAATGGTTTACAGATGGCCATGTAGCAGTCATAGGCCACGAATGCCAGGAGGAGGCACTCAATAGCCTCAAAGAACCCGAAGAACCACTGCTGCAAGGCACATCCCAGGAAAGAGATGGCTTTCCTTTCAGCAAAGAAGTCAGTGAGCATCTTGGGGCTCACAAGTGATGAAAAGCAGATGTCCACAAAGGACAGGTGACTGAGGAAAAAGTACATAGGAGTGTGAAGGCGGGAATCGATCCAGATGAGAATAATCATGCCCAAGTTTCCTGTCATGGTAACAAGGTGAAAAAGCAGAAAGAGCAAGAAAAGAAAGACTTGCATCTGAGGATGGTACTTTAAGCCTTTGAAAATAAACTCTGTGATCCTTGTATAGTTTTCATCAGCCATTGGTTGGTTTGGGTCTCGATAGTGAGAAAACCTGAAAATTGGTAGTGCATACAACTTTACATTTCTTAAAAGGAAAACATAGTACACAAACGATGAAACTACAGGTTCAATTTAGGAACATTGGTGTAAAAAGAAAGCCTAAATAAAATGCTAATCAAATATAATACAATTCTAAACAGCAATATGGCTTAAATGTTTTAAAGAGAAAATTAGGATTTACTGACAAATTGATGAACATTAGAAAACCTATAAAATTATCTACCACATTTACAGATTAAAATTCAAAACATTATTATTATTTCAAGAGAATTTTTAAAAGAATTTGATAAAATGCTGCTTTCAAAAACAAAAGAAAAAACTTTCCAAACTGAAGATATAAAGGAGCTATTTAACTTGGTAAAAAAAAAAAACAAAAAACATCAAAAACAAAGAAACAAACAAAACACCTTCCTGACCTTTCCAAAGAATATATGTGTGCAGTGTAAATCACTAGACACATTCACACTGTAAGCAGAAACTATATTGAGATGCTTATAATTTATATTGGTTAACATTATACTGGAGAGCACAGCCAAAGAACTAGAACATAAAAAAAAAAGATATAAGAATTATAGAAAAAAGAGGGAAGAAAATACTCTCATTGTAGGCAAACATACATACATTGAAACAGACAAACAAAATGGACAAGAGTCAATTGATAAGATAATTTTTTAGAAAAAATGAAAGTGTTCAACAAAGTTATAGAATAGAAGATCAATGTAAAAAATCAATAACAATCACAAATTATAATGAAAAAACTCATATTCATTAACAAAAATTGATAAAATAACCATAAATAAGCCTAACAAGGAATTATCAAGATTTTCGTAAAGAAAAATGTGTTATGGAAGTCTACTGAGGCAAAGGAATAAATGCCTAAATCAGAGAAAAATATAATTTGTGTGTTTTTATGTATAATTGAGTCAAAATACATAATTACAAAGATTCATTTCCTCCTGAGAAAGTAAAACTTAGGTCAGACTTGGGGAGTAAGAACCTGTGTGTCCATTCTTCACTTTGCAATAGCAGACACAGATAAGCCAACTGTGAACTGAACAGGAAACAATATTCCTCCCACAGATAAGTTGCAGCCTTAAGTGATGTCACAGACCTTCCTTTGAGTAACAGCTTTTTTACTCAACAAGAAACTTTATTTTATGAAGTTATACGCTATCTAAAATTTTTGTTTGAAATTATATGAGCAAGATAACAGCCCACTCTGGCCTGGAAGATCTAAGCCATTTTGACATAATGAAGCAGTCTCATTTCCAATATAGGTACAGAGCTCCACATGAGGAATTTCCAAATACAACATTCCACATCTATTTTAACTTGGTAGTTTCCAAGGAAATGACTCTTTGCCTGCTTTATAGTTTAGACTTGCCATGATGTTGCCCCTTTACATACAGCCTTGCTTTGCTTTGACTTTATCAAAATTTTTCTTGACTTAAATTTCACCTAAACTCTGTCTTTCTCAAAGTCCTCTAATAACTCTATTTTTCCTTTGTTCTATGAGATCCCCATTGTTCCTGGGGTTTGTAGTCTCCCTCATTGCAATGAATCAATATAGCTGATTGGTCAGACTTACACTTGCTACAGGTTACCTAAGGCTGATTGGGCTAGGGCACTCACTAATTTTGTTGGTGAATTTAATGAAATTCCAACCGATATCTAAAAAATTTTCAATGAAACAATCTGATTTAAAATTTATGGAAGAGAAAAATATTCAAAAGTAGCCAAGACAATTTTCAAAAAGAAAAACAAAGAAAAGGGAGGTGCTATCCCACGTATCAACACTGATATAAAGCTATCACAATTAAAACAGAATGGTGTTACTGAAGTAGACAAAGAAGTGAATAGAAAAGAACAGAAAACCTAGAAAAACATAAGCAGATCTAGGTATACATGTCAATTGAGTATGAATAAATGTTTTATTTCAAATCAGGAAAGTAAATATGAATCACTCATTAAAAAAGTGATACAATATTTGGATGACCATTTGAAAAAATAAATAGTACTAAAATTCTACCCCATATCACTTTAACTAAAAGACATCCTAACTGTAAATATATGACAAGAAAATAGTATTGTGATTTTGTAATATGGATAATCTTCTTAAACAGAACATAAAAATCACATTAAGAGGGGCCGGCTTGGTGGCACAGCAGTTAAGTGCGCATGCTCCGTTTCTCCACAGCCCAGGGTCCGCTGGTTCGGATCCTGGGTGCGGACAGGACACTGCTTGGCAAAAAGCCATGCTGTGGTAGGCATCCTACTTATAAAATAGAGGAAGATGGGGCATGGATGTTAGCTCAGGACTAGTGTTCCTCAGCAAAAAGTGAAGACTGGAATAGGAAAAAGGCTAAGAGATAGTTAGCTCAGGGCTAATCTTCCTGAAAAAAAAAAATCACATGAAGAAAATGTTGATAAATTTTACTATGTGATTTTAATGAACATACACTCTGAGTACAATAAAGCACACAGATTGGGAAAAGTATTAGAACATATATTACAAAGATTAAAAGCAAGACACACAAAGAACTACCAGAAATCATCAATTAAACTAGCAAATATCATTGTAATAATAGGAAGAAGGTTTATAATGGCATGCTACAAGAAAATGCATTCAATGTCCCAATAAAGGAGAAAATGCTTAATCTCCCTAATATTCATGGCAATCAAATTGAAACATGATATACTATTTTCACCCATCAAACTGACAAAATATTGAGAACTGTGAAAATATAAAATACCAATTAGGCGGTGAGAGAACATGGTGATCACTCATACCACAGGGGGCTGGGCCCTGGACGGCAATTTTTCGCTCTCTTGAATTTTTTTTAAAAAGTACATACCTGGTGACCCAGAAATTCCATTACTTAGTATCTACCCCGAGGAAACACACAAGGAAAAAACAATGATGTCCAGTACAGTATTGTTTAAAATGACAAAAAACTGGAACCCACAGGGATATTCTCTGAAAGAATAACAGCAGAATACACTTTGGTATAGCCATTCTATTGGAATGCTGTACAGAAGTTTAAAAATTAGGTAGTTGTATATGTACAAACATGGTTAATTTTCCAAGATATATGTAGGAGAAACAAGTCACAAAATAATGTGTACAGTATGATATTAGGAATATTTTTTAAACCTCAATATTTTCTTTAATTATAATTATTTAAGTGTGTGTGTGTGTAAATAAAATAACAGAATCTGGAAGAATATATACCAAATTAGCAGTCGTCATCTCTGAGAACAGAGAGGGAGGGAGCTGGTGTGTGGGTGGGTAATCAAATAAGACCCTAATTTTACCTGCAAATATAAGTATTTGTTACAAGGAGAAAGTATACATAAATTACCTTTATAATTAAAAATAATCTAAAATAAAACAAAAAGTAACAATAATCTTAAGCGATTCCTTAAGGTATTTCAGCAAATAAAAAACAGAGAGAAGAAAAGAAAATAATTACAAGCAATCTGGAATAGGAACAAGAGGTAAGAGATGTGTGAAGACTAGTAGGGAGTAAGTGAGAAACAACTGTAAGTTATGCATTTGGAGTTGTAGATTTCTAAAGTTCTAAGAAACTGAATGAACTCTAGACCCTACTTCACTTTTTATAAATAAGAAAACTCAGCTTCCAAGATATCTGACCACAAGACCACGGAGATGATGGAAAATACGCAACCACTTTCTGCCATGCAGCGTTAAAGTGCATGATTGGTTTCATGATATGATACATTTGAGGCCACAATGAAAATTGGACAAGGAAAAGCATCTGTAGAGTATTTGAGATTTACCAGACTCTGCCCCAAGTGCTTTGCAAATGTCAGCCCATCCGTTTTCCACCCAAGCCTAGGTAAGAAACATTTTGTCATCTCCACTTGACAGAGCAGGCAACTGAGACTGTAAATGTGAAAGGTGGTGTCTAAAGTCCCAGAGCTAGCATCTCCTAAAGGTTATTCAAGAGTAAGACACTTCCTTGTCTGACTACAGAGTCTCTATCCGTTCAACAATGTCACTCTCCCAAGAGGGAAGCTTAGACCTTTCCATGTCCCAGCCAATCCTGCATGCTGTTTCTGGAATACAGAATCAGTCAAATTCCAAATGAAATTTAACAGTTAAGGACTTGATTACAAAGATAGTAATGAATTTCCAGAGAAATCCTGAATAGAGTCCAAGTTTAGGCAAGTACAAGGGCTTTCAAACATCTGCAAATTGTGCTCTCATTTATAATTCCCTCATTAATCTTCATATCCTATGCTTTGAGCGTGATGCCCATAACCCAATGCAACATGCTATACAGATGGCACTAAAACTGGAGTGAGTGGCCCAGCTTCTCTCCTGTTCAGGGCATAGTCAACAAGGTTTTACATTAGATTGGTGAAGCATTCTAACCAGTTATGATCTGACAGTTGTTATTACTCTGTGTACCAAATAAACACATCTTAAATGCCAGTCATTTTCATCTTCCCATAAATCCATTTAACTCATTTTGAACTTCTTAAAGAGTAAACACAGGGGCAGAAATAGATAAAAAATGATCTAAACTTATATTCCAATGAATTATTTCCTTCTTTAGAGAATTAAAACTAAAATGGTGTATAAATTGTACTCTTTTTCAGCATCTCCATCTTCCCACCCCTACCTGTGTGTGCCTCTGCTTTCTAGGACTCACTTGGTTTTATTCTTAGTTTTCTTTCCAAGGAGCTAGTAAGATTCCACTCTGAAATAAATTATTATTTTCATGTGCATTAAAGTTTCAAGAAGTAGTTACATCATTTTTTTTTTCCTGGGAAAATTCATGTCCCTAACGTATGTGATACTTCGGGAATGTTATTGTTGGGAGGTAAGTAAATTAAAATGTTCTTGCGGTCTTTGAACACTTTAAAAATCCACTGGGATCAACTTGCTTGTTTTCTGCATTTGACTGGGTAAATTCTTTATTTCTTACCTTCTTCTCAACAAAGAAATATTTAAAGAGTAAACTTTAGTGCGAAAATGTTACAACTGCTGAGTTTTCCCCACAAGAAGTACCACAAAATTTTGGCAACTGCTCAGGTAAAGTACATTATAGTAGAGGATCTGCCAGAAGCATAGCCTATTTGGAATTGTGATAGTTTGTCTTCTTTTTCTAATACTGACAAGAAAATCACTGAGTCAGAATGTGTGAAGAATTTCCATAATATTCATACAGGTTTTTGCATGAAATTTGAGAGAGGTTTCACTGACAAATGCAAGTCCGGTGCTACACTTTTAAGCTTTTATTGATGCTACATTTTTAAACTTTTATTGATTTTATTTATTTGTGCACAGAAAAGTGCGCAAATCTTAAGTGTACCACTCAGTGAATTATGACAAAGTAAACCACGATGCAAGTAAGGAAATAGAATGTCTCCACCATCCATATTATGTTTGTGAAATGAATCTTTTGTTGAATAAATCTCTAGTTCATATATTTTATTGCTGTTAGTATTCCATTATATTGATATTCCACAAATGATTTATCCATTCCTTTGTTGGTGGGCATTTGAGTTGTTACCAGTTTTTAACTTCTGTGAATTTTTCATCAATGAACCTTCAAAGAACTCCATGCCTTTCAGTGTTTATGAGCATGCTTTTTTCTTGGGAAATATCTGATAGTAAAATTTCTTCGTTAAAGTGTACATATATGTTTCTGTTAATGGATAACTCAGGACATTTTCCAAAACCCATAACTTAGACTTCCATAAGTGAATGACTCAATATTTGTCATTTTAGCCATCTTGGTAAGTATATAATGACATCCCATTGTGCCTTTACTGCCATTTCCCTGATTTCTGGTGAGATTGAACAAACAAAGTATTTACAGACCATTTGCGTTACCACTTTTCTGAATTGCATACTCAAGTCTCCTACCCACATTTTTTCACTGGATTGTTTGTCTTTTTTTAAAAATTACCATAGTTATTCGTATATTCCAGATATGTCGGTTATATGCATTGTAAATACATTTTCCCTAGCTGTCCCTTACCTCCTTATGCTCTTAAGGGTAAATCTAAAGTTCTCCATTTTAACGTAGTTCAGGAAATCAATACTTCCCTTCATGTTTTGTATTTTTGTACCCTATATTTTAAAAAGTTTCAACAATGTGTCATAAAGATATTCTCCTATATTATCTTCTAGATGTTTTAATTCCTTGTCTTTTTCGTCCTCATCTCAAAATCATCTGGAAATGATTTTAGTGTGTATAGTGAGATGGGGGTAAAATTCCATGTCTTTTTCCAGTACATATCCAATGGATCCAACAACATTTTTTAAAATCCTTTCTTTCTCCACTACCCTGTAGTGTCACTCTTGTCATAAATGAAGTTTCCATGTATTATATACTGCAAACAAAACTTCCAGTATATCAGTGACCTGGTAAATGGCATACCCAGGAATTAAACAGAGTTTCAAATTGTCTGTCCAGTATTCTTTTTTTTTTTTTTAAGATTGACACCTGAGCTAACAACTGTTGCCAATTTTTTTTTTTTTTTGCTTTATTTCCCCAAATCCCCCCAGTACATAGTTATACATCTTAGTAGCTGGTCCTTCTAGTTGTGGCATGTGGGACACCACCTCAACGTGGCCTGAGGAGCAATGCCATGTCCACACCCAGCATCTGAACCAGGGAAACTCTGGGCCCCCGCAGCGGAGCACACTAACTTAACCACTGGGCCACAGGACCGGCCTCCTGTCCAGTATTCTTTTTACCACAGATTTCTGAATCAACATCTGTGGTGCAGCACACTTACAATTCTATTTTATCTGCCCTCTATAAAATTTTTTCCTTTCAAACTTACTCTTAAATGCATTTTTCACCTCCTGGTTCCTCAAGCTATGGGTGGGAGTGTTCAACATCAGGATTACCGTCGTATAAAATAGAGAAATCACTTTATTGATACCCAGGGACAAACCTGAGCAAAGCTGAACATGGATAAAGAAAGCAGTCCCATATAGGATGGAGACTGTGACCAGGTGAGAAGAACAAGTGAAGGAAGCTTTCCACCTCCCATCAGCTTTCTTGACTTTCAAGATGGTCACGAGGGTAAAAGCCTAGGAGAACATAGTGATCAGAACACTACAGATCCAGACCCAAAAGAAAAGCATAAATTTAATCATCAAGGTGTCTGCACATGCAAGAGTAAGTAGTGGTGAAATATCACAGAAAAAGTGATTAATGATATTTGGACCACAGAAGGGTAAGCAAAAAGTCAATGACATAAAAATCATGATGCATTTAAGAGCCATGGCATAAGGTCCTACCACCAGCTGCACATAGACCATTTGGGATATAACATCAGTTTACAGATTACAGTTTACAGACCATTTGGGATACAACATCAGTTTACAGATGTAAACTGCTGATCATATGCCATGGAAGCCAGGAAGAAACACTCAGTTGCCACAAAGAGACCAGAGAACCACATCTGTGCAGCACAACCCATGAAATAGAAGCATTTTTTCACCCACAAAAATAGCACACATTCTTGAGGGTAATGGAAGAGGAGGAACAAATATCTACAAAGTGGCTAAGGAAAAAGTACATAGGAATGTGAAGTCTGGGATGAACCTACATGAGAGTGATCATCGCCTAATTACCCCCCAAAGTGTGGCAAGATAGACAAGGAGAAGAGTGACAAAAACAACAATCTGCTGAGGGAAATGATCTATGAGGCTCAAGAAAAGAAATTCAGACACTATTGTCTGATTCTTATGTTCCATTGTTCTGTTGTAATCTGCTACAGGAAATAAAAAATAACTTTATTTATTTATTTATTTTTTGGAAGATTGGCTCTGAGCTAACATCTGTGCCCATCTTCCTCTACTTTATATGTGGGACACCTGCCACAGCATGGCTTGATAGGTGGTGCATAGGTCCGCACCCAGGATCCAAATCAGCAAGCCCTGGGTCACCAGAGTGGAGTTCGCAAAGTTCGCCACTACACCACCAGGCTGGCCTGAAAATAATTTTATTTTTTAGAAATTAATTGGCATTTACAAAATAGTCTTTTAAACTACTTATAAGTGTTTTTATCTGTTAGGAAATAATATTGGTCTGGTCAACAGTTTTCTGGGTACTAGTTTCTGTCAGTTATGCACAGATTTCATGTAAACTTGATGTTTTTGGATTCAGTACTCCCTGCCACCCACAAAGGAGTCCAACTATAAGATCTTAAACTCCCTTGACTTCTAAAATTGAAATGAGATTCAGTCTTGTATTTCATCTTATTGCTTGACTGTATAATAATACCCACCCAGGAATATGGTTCCCAGTGATATTGTAAGAAATGATGAGAAATTCAGATCCCGATGATAGACATTTGAGATAGGCTAAACAAAATAGAAATAAAGCTCTTTCTGTTCCTGTCCTGATGGGACAGATGTAACCATTAGGATGTCAGAACAACATTCATATCTGTTTATACTAATCTATTCCCCTTATGAACGGTTTAAAAAGGGAAATGAATACAAATGTCAGAAAGATATTTAGCATGGAGATTATGTAGTAACACATGATAGTCATACTTATGCTTATAAGGGACTGCGCTGTAAACAAGAGACTAAATTTGTTTACTCTTTGATCATCCTGAAAACAGAAGAGGCACAAAGAAATAAGAACAGAGGATTCAAGATTGGTGTTAAATGAAGTGAAGAAAATTCCACCAGCTATGTAATGCAAATAAAATAATATAATGCTTTGGAACGTATTAACCTGTCCTTCCTCTGAGGTTAATTAATCCGTAAAATATTGCACAACAACTTTCCATAGAAATCATGTAGAAAAATAAGTAGCCACTGTAAACTGAGCGATTTTGTCTCCAGATAATTTTTACCTATCACATCTATGAATGTATAAATATATTTTGTTGATCAGCATAATAAAATTATTTTCCCTAATTTTCCATAATGTTTATGAAATTTTTGAAGGCGTAAATTCTGACAGGTAATTTCTATCTTATTAATAAACTATGTAAAATGCTTAACACTTTTTTTTTGAGGAAGATTAGCCCTGAGTTAACTGCTGGCAATCCTCCTCTGTTTGCTGACGAAGACTGGCCCTGAGCTAACATCCGTGCCCATCTTCCTCTACTTTGTATGTGGGATGCCTACCACAGCATGGAGTGCCAAACAGTGCCATGTCTGCACTGGGGATCCAAACCAGCCAACCCCGGGCCGCCAAGAAGTGGAACGTGCCCACTTTGCTGCACCACAATGCCGGCCCCTATAATAAGCTTTCATTTGTGTAATTTTAAAAGCCTACACATGCCTTTAACCAAATGAAAGATATTTACAATACAGCATTTGACAGAGAATAGAATACAAAACAGTATATAAAGTGTATTTATTCACAGAAAGACTCAAGAATTAGCTTTAAATCTTCAATTTTATTAAAGTTTTCCCCTCAAGACACGTAATTACATTTTACTACCATTATTTTGCCAAAAAAAGTAATAATACTACTCCCCAGCCAATCCTACTAACCAAGGAGAGATTTATTCCTTCTAGCCAAGGATGTGAATCACAACAGGAATATCTAGGCACCATAGGGTGGTCCTAGCTTCTGGTCCCTTTGATTCTCATTGTCTTCCTCGCTTATCTGCTCAGTAACTCTTTTTGGGTCCAGAATCTAAATTGTGAAATATAACTAAGAAGCAGCTGCTAGTGAGGTGATATCTGGATTTATAATATCTGATCTCAGTATCCCCAAAAGTTTATTTGAATCAGATTTCTAAATAGACATAGTCATTCAAAGGAGACATGGTCACTTATTCATTGGGCATGGCCAGTGCGTGATGAAATTGTCTCTCCAATTACTTCCTAGGAAGAAGGAAGTTTTAAAATCAGCTCTTGCCTAGACATCAGGCAATAGGAAAAGTGTGAACTACAAGCTGTTTCCATCGGTTACACCGAATGATACAGCAGATTCTGTTTATGCCTCATCCTTATCATCTCAGTGCACATCAGCGCAAGCTTCAACCACCAACATCTGCATTTCTTCTCTTGATGTTTTATCTTCCTGATGCTCTTCCACCTGCCTGGCAAGCCAAAAGTGACAGGAAATTAGCACTTCTCAGGAGGAGCTCTCCACCAAAGACTGGCCTATGTAGACATTCCCTGGCTCCCTGCACCTCAAGTGGCATTAATCCAATGCATGTTTTTTTTCACACTGGCACCCAGAGATCTCTAGCAGGATTAACGCTCAGTTGCCTACTGCAGCAATCTGCTCATGAACACACTAAAGTAATACTTCAAGACATAGAAGTTTGCTATATATAATCCCAAAGGTATCCACTAGAAAAGATAAAAAACACGTTAGAAAGTAATACATGTCCTTATACCACCAAGCCCAAAATAAAAATAGGGAACTCATACCAGAGAGTAGTTTTTCCCATTCACTGTCTCATTTCCTAACTCCTCAGCTAGTACTTCCTTTGCTTCCCAAATAAGCTGTTTGCACTTGAATTTTTATCACAGGGTTTTCTTCTGGGAAAACTCAAGCTAAGACAGCTGGTATAAGAAGTGGTCCTTTAGAAACAGATGGCAACAAGAGCCCATTGCTGCTGGAGCCCTTAAAACATTAACCACCACTTCCCACACTTCATTGTTAAAATCATACTGGAAGAGAATGTTCCACAATCAACTGCTAGAACATTGGAAGCCTTGGTAAAACACATGTGTTCTAGCAGGTGGAAGATAAACTACTAATATTCAAGAACTTGATACTTTGGGGAAGTTTTTACAGATCAAGTGATTAGAAGCATACTGGAACACCCCCTCCAATGTAAAATTCATGAAGAATGAACCATAGTGTCCTGGTAGGCTTCTTTGGATTTCAGAGACAACGAATTACACAGCGGGGAATATTTCTTCAATCAATTTATCAAATGCCACAGAAGACAGCCAGCATTAAGTGTCATGCATCCATGTCCAGAACTTTAGGAGCAAATCCTTCTCATTTGGAACAAAGAATCTTATGACTTTTGAGAAACAGCACTTGGTCTATTTTTCTTTTAGAAATATAGACTACTGACAGGAAGAACATTTCACAAGGGGCATCATGTGAGTATGCATCCAGACCTTCTATAATGAGCTGATCCTCTAAGATCCTCCAATAAATAAAGTCAGACAGGTGCAGAAGGAATCTATCATAGGATGAAAATGATACATTTGGTTCAAGCTCAAGTAGAACCAGAGGGCACGTATAAACTGCGATTCAAATGTGTATGAATAAAACATCTACTTTCCTGCTTTCAATGCAGCTCCTCCTGAAGTAATCAATGTCAACAGATTGTTGTGTATCCTTTATAGGTATCCCTATGTTAATGCACCTGCATACGTGTACGTCTTATTCATTATTTAGGTTTCACTCTTTTTCTTAATGTTCACTGCTGCACGTTGATCTTCAAGTTGATTTTTTTTCACATAATAGTGATCATGTCAGTCCATGATTACCTAATTTAGTCTCTTCATTTGTTGCACATTACACAGAAAAAAATATACTTTTCTAGTAATAATGGATATTCTAGTTATTTCCTTTATTTTTCTTTGCCACTGCATTTAATGCTGAAATATATATAATCTTATGCATTGGCATTTGTATTTCTGTAGTCTAGATTTCTGAAAGAGTTTTCAAGGTCGAATGCCATATAAATTCATCATTTTAATGGAAACTATCAAATCATTTTTTGGAGATGGAGTGATTCATACTCTCAGCAAGAAATAATGAGTGTACGTAACCAAATAGAAACCTCATCATGATGTTTCGTTAGCATTGAAAGGCACTTCAATGACATTTAAGTTCATTTTAATTACTTGATCACTAATGATGTTCAACATTTTTCCTATATTTTCAACAATTTGCATTCCTGTATTGGTGAGTAGCCTGTTCATTTGTCCATTTATCTGTAGTTTTTCTTTTTGATTGTAAATTTTGGACTATTCTTTGAATATTGGGGATATCTTCTCATTGTTTGGCACATGTACATAAATATTTTCTCTCATTTTATTGTTTGTCTTTTAATATTGCTACAGTGCTTTGTTCTTTCCGTTTAATTTTCCTGTCTGGATTAAACAGTATTCACATACCCATGATTGCACAAATATGCATCCAAGTTTTCTTCTAAGTATGTTTTCACATTTGTATTCTCAATACATCTCAATATTATTTTGAAACCCCATCACGTCACAGAGAACGAGACTAAGACAGGAAAATATTTAGACGCTATTTCATTTTAAGAAATCTGTGAATTGGCAGAGCCAGAACTCACATACAGATTCTGATTTCAGTTCAGTGTTCTTTTTTGCTGTATATTTTGCACCAACATCTATGGTGCAACACAAATAGAGTTCTTTTTTACCCACCTATCAGAGAATATTTCCTTTCTAACTTCCTCCTGAATGTATCTTTTAATTCCTCTTCCTCAAGCTGTAGATGAGAGGGGTCAATGTTGAGGTCACCATAGTATAAAAATGAGAAATTGCTTTATTGATATTGAAGGAGGAACTAGAGCCAGGAGAAACATAGATAATGAAAAGAGTCCCACCAAAGGATGGAGATGGCTGTCAAGTGAGAAGAACAAGTGGAGAAAGCTTTCCACCTCCTACCAGCTCTCAGAATCTTCAAGATGGCCACCAGGAGGCAAACATAGGAGACCATGAGGATCAGGCCGCTGAGTACTCTTATAGCTTCAGCCAAGATCAAAAGCACTAATTTATTAATCCAGGTGTCTGCACATGCAAGGGAAAGCAGTTGTTAAATTTCATAGAAAAAGTGACTGATAACATTTGGACCACAGAAGGATAAGCAAAAAATGAGAATTGTATGAGTCATTGTGCTTGTAAGAGCCATGGCATAATGTTTTCCACAAGCTTCACACAGACCCTCTGGGTCATAATGAGTATATACAACAAGGGCTTACAGATGGCCGTATACTGATCATATGCCATGGAATCCAGGAGACACTCATTTGCCACAAAGAGACCAGAGAACCACATCTGTGCAGCAGAATGCATGAAAGAGATGCCTTTTTTCTACACAAGGATATCACACATCATCTTGGAGGCAATGGAAGAGGAGGAACAAATGTCTATAAATGATAAGTGGCTGAGGAAAAAGTACATAGTAGTGTGGAGTCTGGGATCAGTCCACATGAGAGTAACCATCCACAAGCTACCCCCCAATGTCACAAGATAGACAAGGAGAAGCACAACAAAGAGAACAAACTACTGAGGGAGATGATCTGTGAACTCCAAGAAAAGAAATTCAGTCACTGTCGTCTGATTCTTAGCTTCCATTTGTCTGTTGTAATTGATTACAACAAAGAAAAAGAATTTTTATCATAAAAATCAATTATTAGCAGCTACAAAATAATATTTTAAGCTACTAACATATTATTTTAAAAGGTCTATAACAAACAGTTATTGAAATGTTGAACTGGAAAACAATATTCCTGGACATTAGGTCTGGAAGTTGTACCGAGATCCTGTGTAAACTTAGGCAGTTCACCCTTGATCTCTTTGGATTTACTACTCTCTCCTGTAAGAAGAGGTGTCCAACTACATCATCTACAACTCCCTCAAGTTAGAAAGTTTTTTAATAATAAGAATTACTCTCCATGTTTCATCTAACCACTTAGGAATATCTGTACTGGGAATAGTGTAGAAACCAATAATATAATCAGGTGCTGACATTAGACATCTGGGAAAGACTAAGAGGGGAGTTGCTTTTCTTATTGAATGATCAGTACCATTCTAATATTATTAAGATATAATTCATATATGTGTTTATTAGTCTGTCCTCTAGTCCCACTTATAATGGGATGTGAGAATGATAATGTACACAATTGATAAACAGGTTATTCATTCTGAAGATTAGTAGAAATAAATGATAGCTGTTCATATTCATAAAGAGTTACCATGAAACAAAGCATAGATTTAACCTACGACAGATTTGAAGACAGAAGAGGTACCAAGAACCAAGAATATAAAATGAAAGATTCAAAGCAAAAGATGGGGGTAGAAATTACTCCCAACCACACAACTCCAATAAAAGAATATGATGCCATGGGAAAGGCACTGTCTTTGAGATCAAGTGATCTGGTAAATGTTCCGCAGCAACTCGTCATAAAAATTGTGCAGAAATGAAGCATCTGTTGCACCAAAATAGCATAAAATTATTTTATGTGATTTTCCCTATTTTATATGAACTTGTTCTAAGGAACTTATCCTGAAATCTGTTAGACAATATCAATTATAATAATAATATATGTAAAATGTCAAATGCATAATACTTTATGCAGGGAACATGTTCAAGAAAATATTACTTTCTAACTCATTAGTCAAGGCAGAAAAAAATCAATCTTTAAAATTCCTAGGGAAAGATCAATAACTAGGATAATTTATTGGAAAAAATATGGTTTTAAATAATATTTGTTATCATTTCAAATAACGTCCTCCTTAAATAAAATGAAAACTATATACTACTCTTGAATTAAATAATAATTAATAGGTGGAGCTTGATAAATGATATAAATAGTGACCATATCTGTTAAATTTATGATCATCTTACCATTATCTTAAAAGTTTTCATAGTGCTATGTGGAATACATCTTCAGCAGTCACAAAGACTATTATAGGCTTATTAGGAGCTTTATCCGTTGCATGAATGGTTCTGTTTATGCCCTTCCAAATATGCCAGTATAGGTGTGTGGGGGTAAGAGTGATACAGACGGCTCTTAGTTTTGGTCCAACCAATCATCCTTTCTTTCCTTCTCTCTTTTATTTCTTTTATTTATTTGAATATATGTTAATTAGAGTCCTCTATAAAATGAGGAGGATGATCTCTATACCCCTTCATATCAAACATTCTATGACTTTAGAATTCCTCATGGACACTGCAGTATCTCTATATTATAAACAAATAAACAGGAAAGTCAGTTCAGAAAAGTCACATAAACCAGTAGTTTTGTCTTATAAGGATGTGAACAAAATACCAAAGTCTCTTCTCTTTAGAGAAATTGGGGCGGGGAGATTGTATTCCTGAAGTTGAAACTCATCCTGATGATTCTTCACCATACATCAAAAGCTTCATATTATCCAATGCAATGCATTCACTTTAAGGATATCCTTCATATAGCTCCTTTACTGCTTCAAAGGAAATGATCACTTTCTAGATGGAGGGATAGAACATTCACTTCCTTTCATGGTAGTAACCTTTCCTGAGGTGCATGACTTTCCAGATACTTGGTGAAGAAGACAAATCCCCCATCTTGAAGAGCTTGGGAGTAGAGATGCTATTTGACCTGCACATTGGTTCACATACCACACAGAATAAGGGACGTTTTCTTGAGAGTTTTCAATAATTTACAGACAGGTCTCCAAAGAACTAAAACCTCAAGAGTTTACACCTAAAGAGACAAAACTAACACAATCTTGGTAGCATTTGGACTGCGTATTATTTCCTAATTGTGTCTTTTCTAATAAAGAGGATTCCTAAGAAAATAGTCTGGCTGTTTCCCCTCTTGGGATCATCCTTTGCCAAAAGAGAGCCCTCTTTTCTGTCAGTGGTGAGTAATGCACTACGCAGCAAGCATGAGCTGGGATGAAGTAGTTTCCTACCTGGATTCTGGAGAGACATTGCCTAAATATAAATCTCAATTCCACAGCTTACTGGCTGTGTCACTTTGAGGAAGTTTTTTAATCTCTCTGTGCCTCGTTCTCTTAATCTATAGAATAAAGAAAAATGATTTCTAGCTCACAGAAATGTTAGAAAGGTTTAATGAAGTAATACATTTAAAGTACTTCGTAGAGTGTCCAGCACAGAATCAGTGCTCCTTAATGTCATTTAGATTTCTATTGCATAGTTGGGGAGACAAAACCTAGAGATAAAAATAAAACAGCAGTTGAAAAGAGCTGCTGAAAAGAGTTTTCTTAACTTTAGGCAAAATTTTAAAGAAACAGTCACTGGACACTCAAGGAAGGCCAAATCACTGTCAGCTGACAAAGATGCGAAAATGTTCAGAGAAGGAATTGGTCTGGAAAGAAAAGCAAAATTCAAATAAATTGAAGTTAAGAGGAAGGGCAGTCCAGGCAGTGCTAAGGAGATCAACAGAAGCAGGGGAGCGGGAGGAGAGGAAAGGAAGTTGTTTGGCATGTAAGGATCACAGGAGAGAGAAGAAAGTGTAGAGTCTGATGACACAGGTTGAAGTATCTCAGTCATCACCTTCTCTGGGAGCCTTATGGTTTATCCCAAGAAGAGTTGATATCTCATTTTATCAACCTACATAACATTTTACTGGTAGGTGGCTGATAGTTCAAAGTATCTATCTCAGAAGGTTGTCAATAATTGGTGTTCTGTGAGTATTTGTTGAATTAGTGGAAAATAAACTCCAAAAATCTGTAGTTCACAATGGCTTATATTTAGCGATTAAGATTATATTGTGGGGCCGGCCCAGTGGCGCAGTGGTTAAGTTGGCACGTTCTGCTTCTTGGCGGCCCAGGGTTCACTGGTTCGGATCCCGGGTGCAGACATGGCACAGCTTGGCACGCCATGCTGTGGTAGGCATCCCATGTATAAATAGAGGAAGATGGGCATGGATGTTAGCTCAGGGCCAGTCTTCCTCAGCAAAAAGAGGAGGACTGGCAGTAGTTAGCTCAGGGCTAATTTTCCTCAAAAATAAAAAAAGATTATATTGTATACTTTTGATTAAAGATGTCAGGGAAAAAGTATGTCTATCTGTTATTCTTCTTAAAACCAATTAGGATAACAACAAAAACAGAATAAACAAAAAACAAAATGGCATTCATTAAACCTAAAAAGTAAAAAGTAATATGGAAAATAGTAGGAAAAAAGTGAGCAGTTAACCGGGAAAATTCTTCCTTATTACACTTTTAAAAGAAAATATCCATTCTGTAGAATAGCAGAGTTGGAAAAAGTAAGAAAATTATATCAAGTTATGGGAAGTAAGCTGGCTGAGCCCAGGATAGAAAATGATCTGAGAATTGTCAGTCACACTAAACAAAACAGAAGAGTATAAATCTTGTGTAAAACCATCATGGAAGACGTTTGAGAAAATTTTAAAGAATAAAATTTAAAAATAAATTAAAACTTCAAAGTGTTTAGAGAGAAAATGATCAGGCAGAAAGGAAGAGGTAGCAAACAAATAATTGGTATCTCTGAAGAAGAGAGATTTAATGTATAAAATACTATCTAAAACATCAGAAGATCTTTGCCAATGGAATTAAAGAATACAATTACGTCTTAAGGAAAAATATAAAACAATAAGCTCACAGTTTATTCTGGTAAAGTGTCAGGACTTCATTTTTTTTCTTAACTGAAGAGGAAAAAACTCAAATTGTTTTAAAAATTCTACAAAATATTATTCCACACTACATCCATTACAGTTAATACTCTTATAGATGAACCATGACTGAAAAACTGTGGGCATTATAGGAAATGGTGATATGACAATATGAATATAATCAGCAAGGATACTAATACTACAACTAAGAATACAGTGATGTAATCAACACAAACTTGAAATGAAAGAGGAGTGAGTTTTAAACACACTTTTAGCCTATCAATCTCCTCCTTCCAGTGTAGGGAGTTATTAAATACTGTTTAAATGTGATAAATACAGTATTTTATAAGCAAATATATCCTAAGACAGAAAATTTGCCACTAGGAGTATTAGGGACAATAATATAATTTGTCAAAATCAGGCTATGGAAGGAAAATGAGAAAAAATATAAATATATTAATATTAAAATTTTTCGTAGTGATATCATTTTAAGGTAATAATTCAAGAAATAGAGGTTTCTTATATACAATGCTAATGGTTAACATCAAAAGGTATAAATTAATTATATGATTTTCAAATCATCAGGAGAAGTATACATACTTTACTCATGTCTCAAACATGAAAAAGTCATAGCGTGAAGTAAAGTGTTTTTTAAAAGAAGTAGTGGAAGCAGAAAGCTTCAAAAATGAAGTGGCACAGCTAAGACAAAAGTTATTTATGGTCCTAAATTGTGGTGGCTTTGACTGTCAACATGCCCTTCACTTCTCTGCTCAGAGAAGGGTCCAGAATCTAAATTTTGAAATGCAGCTAAGAAGCGGCTGCCAGTGAGGTGATATATGGGTTTAAAATATCTGATCTCAATATTCCCAATAGTTTATTTAAATCAGATACGTAAATTGTCTTAAAATTAGACACAGTCATTCAAAAGGAGACATGGTCACTTATTCACTGGGTATGACTAGGGCATTATGCAAAGGTTCCTCCAACTACTACCTAGGAAGAAGGAAGTTTTAAATTCAGCTCTTGGCTACACATCAGGCCCTAGGGAAAGGGTGAACTAGGAGCTGTTTCCACTTGTTATATTGTTAATATAGCAGACTCAGTGCCACATCCTTATCGTTTCAGTGCACATCAGGCCAAACTTCAACCACCAGCATCTGCATTTCTTCATTGAAAATATCTCTTCCTTCTGCTCTTCTACCTGCCCAGCCAGCTGAAGTGCTAGAAAATGAGCACTCCGCAGGAACAGCTCTCCACCAGAGACTGGCTCATGTGCACATTCCCTGGCTTCATTGCCCCTCAAGTGGTATTACTCTGATGGTGTTTTTTCCACACTCAAACCTAAAGATCTCTAGTAGGATTAGCACTCAGTTGCCAACCATAGCAATCTGCTCATGAACTCTTTAAAGTAATAATTCAAGAAATAGAAGTTTGCTGCATTTAATCCTAAAAGTAACCACTAGAAAAGAGAAAAAAACGACTTGTTTCCAAATTATCAGAAAGAATACATAACCTTACACCACCACTCCAAAAACAAAATAGGAAACTCAGATCAGAGAATATTTATTCCCATTCACTGTCTCATTTCCTGACTCCTCTACTAGTACTTCCTTTGCCTCCCAAATACGCTTCTTGAACTTCAATCCTTAGCTCAGGATTTGGTTCTAGGGGAACTCAAGCTAAGATATCTGGTACAAGAAGTGTTCCTTTGGAAGCAAATTTCTGGCATGAGATTCTGGAATCAGATCACTACTGGACAAATGGCAACAAGAGCCCGTTGCTGCTGGGATGGGGTGTCCATCAACCACTAGGGTGCCCTAGCATTGTAATTACTAACAATCACCTGCAGTGGAGTGGAATGGGGTAGAGGTGAAAAATGTGCATTTACTTATGCAATTATCTAGCAGGTAAGAGATATGGGAAGCGATGGTAACCATTACACTATGAAGTTGTTATTGTTGAATGCCATTAAAAACTAAAGGATGAAGATAGTGGACTCAGATCAGACAATTTCCAATTCAGGATATGATGTTGATGTCAGAGAGGCAGCACTGAAAAAGATCCTCATCTCCTACAATTAGTGACAAGATAGCATAAAAACTTAAACCAAGAATTTGACAGTGAGGAAAAAAAGATAATAATAAAGAAGCTGCATTGACCTCCACAGCAACTCTCCTGTACAAAAGTCAAGACTCTGATATGGAAAGAGTCTGACAGTGAAAATTACATTTAGCACATCTGTGTGGATGTGTTTCAGATATTGGAGTTCCTCTAAAGCCTCTGCCCTGCAGAGGTGGCCTCTCCCCCTTGCTGGAAGACTCCAGTCTTCCTTTCCCTGCAGAACATATAGAGGCCTCACTAGTGTCAGAGTCTTCACAAAAAACTAAGTACTTTTCTCAAGATCTAGGCCCACCTGCCTTACAGCTTTTAGACTTAATAATGAGGGGAAATGTTCAGAATGCTATGGTCTGATGACTAAGGAAAATTGTCCCTGCTTTGGAATGGAAAGGATTATTCACCAAAAGACTTATAGAATTTGGCATATCATGGTTTCAGTCCCAATGTAGACTGTGAATTATGTTACTGGCTTTGCCCAAATCATCAAGTTTTTATTTCCAAGTAAAAAGTTTAATTTACATTACCATAAAGATTTGCTATCCAACTTTGTAACCTACCCTGTTTATTTGCTTGTTTAACAATATCTAACAATATCTTCAACAATCCAGGCTATCTAATTATAGAATTATGTGATTGATTTATTTATTTTTTCTTTTTGAGGAAGATTAACCCTGAGCAAACATCCACTGGCAATCCTCCTCTTTTTGCTGAGGAAGATCAGCCTTGAGCTAACATCCATGCCCATCATCCTCTATTTTATATGTGGAATGCCCACCACAGCATGGTTTGACAAGCGGTACAGTAGGTCAGCACCCGGGATCTGAACCAGCAAACCCTGGGCCGCCAAAGTGGATTCGTGAACTCAACACTTGTGCCACGGGCCAGTCCTGTGATTTATTTAACTTTTAATTCTCTGTCAACCAGATGTCATGCATACTCAACTAAGTGTTCCAGCCAAGAAGTACTTCAATAGGCATGTATGTACGTTAATAAAATATTTTAATGACAGAATAAATGTATTTAGGTGGTGTGAACACAGGATAGAGTGAACTATATTTGACATATGCTTGGATTTAAGATCCTAATCTTAAAAATAAACATAGATGATAGAAATTGGGTTAATTATAATTTTGAAACTGTAATTAGATTTCTGTCTTGCAGGGGAAAACAAAACAAATTAGAAAGAAAAAGAAAACTCTGGATACCTGCAAGCTTCTTTACAATAGATTGTTGGGTTATCCTGGAAAATACTTCTGAAAGGACATGTATTTATGCAAATGTAACACAGATATTCTCCAAGAATTTTAAAATTACAACTTTAGTCTGAATGTACACATTTTATGAAGAAGTGAGTACACGTTTGTTTATGTAAATGATTCCATCGAGGATTTGACAAAGTACTATGATGGGCTCTTCATTCCTATGCATGAGTCATACTCTTCTTAATTTAATTTATTGTTGGTGGTTTGGATTGGTACAGCCTTTCTGTTTCAGTTCTTAGGAGCTGTGTCAAGATTTTTGGTGAAGATATTCACAAGATTTAAAGAAAGAATGCATATAATTAATAGTCACTTAATGGAGAAAATTTTATAAGTTGAACATAGACTGCATTTTGTAAATATTAATTTTCATATCATGTTTAGTAATAAACAAGACTTCAGGGAATTTGCTAATGCTGGACAATTATCTTAAGATATGAGTTTTACATGGGTGGTAGGTGATCTTTTTACCATATAACTGGTCTTCCCAACTATTCATCATCTTATAAAAAGACTGACCCTGAGAAAGATAAAGGAAATTTAGATGGGCAGTTAGGGGAAGGAATTGTGAGCTGCTACATCAATGCTCTGTCTTTCCTGAATATTGCTGCCTAGACACATTGTTCATGCAAGCTCAAGGACAGTCTTGTTGATGAGAAAAGTTGCATTCTAGGCACAAGAATAAAGCCCAATAGAAAGTGTATGAAAGTAGTCCTGAGCTTGTGGATCTGAGAGAAGCAACACCTAGGAGTGATTTTCTAGTTATATTTGGTGTTTATTTCCCTAATGCTATCATCAAAATTCCAGGAAAGCCTTATAAAAACTATACCCTTATCCCCAATTAAAAAAGATATAATTCCAATATTACTTAAATTTACCTGAACAAGAATAAGAAGGAAACACTTTCCGGTTCATTTGATGATGCCAGCATCACCAGGTACATAAATTACAGAGCAATTTACCGTAAATATACATCAACAAATACTTAAAAGAACAAATAAATTCATTAGTATATAAAAAAGATAATACATCATATCCAAGAGGGATTTAATTCAGGAATACAAGTTTGGCTTATCATTTATAATCCAGCAATGTAAATCACGACATTAACAAAAGAAAGTAGAAATACATATAGTCACAACAGACGTAGAGGAGAGTTAATGTAATTAAACAACTATTCATGAGGAAATGCTGAGCAAACTAGGACTAGAAGTGATAGAGCGTATAAAGTGAAGAACTCAATTACTTCCTTCTTTCTGTATAATGAGTTATCAGTAGCACCGAAGACTGAAGCAATGGAATTTTAGTTAAGAGGAGGACAAGCTTTTTTCTTTTGATCAATTTAAATCAATTACTTCAGAGACTGAGGCTGAGATTAAGTATATATATATATAAAGCCTATGAATAGAGATAGTTTAACTTCTTCTTTCCAACTTGGATGCCTTTTATTTATTTTTATAGTCTAATTACTCTGGCTAGAACTTCCAGTACAAAAAGACCAGCAGTGGTGAAAGCTACATCCTTGTCGTCCTTATCTTAGTGGAAAAGTTTCAATCTTTAACCATTTAATATGTTATCTGTGGATTTTTCATAAATAGCCCTTTTTCCTTTCATTATAACATTTATTTGGTTGAGAAATTTCCCTAATATCCCTAGTTTACTGAGTGTTTTCATCATGAAAGTGGGTTTGAATTTGTCAAATGCTTTCTCCGTGTTAATTGAGATGATCATGTGGTTTTATTTCTCTATTCTATTTATGCTGTGTATTGAACTGACTGGTTGTCTTAAGCCACACTTGTATTCCTGGAAAAATCTCACCAGGTCATGTTATATAATCCTTTTAGCATGTTGTTGGATTCTATTTACTAATCTTTTGTTGAGGATTCTACCAAATATTTAAAGAAGCTCTAACATCAATTCTTCTTAAACTCTTCTAAAAAGTAGAGGGAAAACTTCCAAACTAATTTTATGAACCCAGAATTTCCCTGATACCAAAGCTAGATGAAGACACTACAAGAAAAGCACAGGCCAATGTCCTTAATTAACAGATTCATATCACTTTAAATCTGTAGTTCCTCAGGTGTATTGTTTCTGGGACTGCTATCTCCTGATCTTGATTTTGCTATGTGCTGTGTGAGGTCAGCTTCAATGAGATTGAGCTTTTCTAAAGTTGTATTTACAGGGCCGACCTACTGGTTAAAGTTCAGCATGCTCTGCTTCCCTGACCCAGGTTTGGTTCCGGGTCATGGAATCACACCTCTTGTCTGTCGGTGGCCATGCTATAGTGATGGCTCACATAAAAACAGGGAGATTGGCAACAGATGTTAGCTCACGGTTAATCTTCCACAGGAAAAAATATACATATATATATATTTACAGAATTGTTCCATGATCGATTCTTCATTTACAAAAGAGAACCATAACCTTAGAAGCACTATAATGACGGTGAGCCACAAATTTGAAGAAACCTGTGACCCTATATTACCATGTGCAGTAGAGCTACTCAGTGTTAAAGAATGTATTTTTGACCATGTTCTAATGAGAAATAATCATCTACTGCATCAAGTCACTGGTAAATTTCATCTGTGTCTTTAATGGCATGGTGGATAGAGTTACCAAGATTAATGAATATATCATCTTTTTCATAAACTGATATTTTTAGGAAACATATTACCGAAAAATGTTTTTCAGATTCAATAGTAAATATGAACATCTGAGGGCACTGTACTTATATTTAAAAGGCCAAAGCAAATTTCTAACAATACCAATAACGTGAATAGAAAATGAAGTTTACAACGTATTACTAACAAAGGAAAAATAAGCAATGTAAATTGTAACTTAGGCAATTCTATATTTAGAAACATGGGAAGATAAATATACCTTCAAGGGAAATTAGAAAAAATAAACTCAACATGGATTAATAATAGCTATCTCTACCATTGTCTTATAGATAATTTTTCCCTTGCATATTTCTGTTTTCTACATCGAAGTAAAGTTAAAATATAAACAGTCTTGCTTATTTTTCTTAAGATTAATTGAGTACAGGTGATAATAATGCCCCAGGGCTTTAGGAAAATAATATACGGCAAGATATCACACGGGACAGTGTTACATCTAATTTCTTGAATTACAATCTTTAAGGCAATACCTCAGTGATGTGTTCTGGTCTCCACATCCCTAAAGTCTTGATGCCATATATTTGTAACACAGTTTGATACTAAGATTTAGTTTTCAGATATGATCTTATTTCTGATACTTTGGAGTTTTATTCATAGGCTGAAAAAATGTTCCTTATACGAAATATTTAATCAAATATTCCGTGAACTTCTACTTTTCTTATCAATTGGTTTCTATCAATTAGATGTCAAGCAGGAGCCTCCTGGAGTTCATTAATCTTAGCAAAGAATTCTTCAGGAAATGAATCACTCAAGAGCTACCTTATTTAGGTGAGTTCATTCAGTCTTTTGTTTTACTTTAGAAGGAAAATATGGAGTTCCAGTGACCTTTGGAGTAGACAAACACATGTGTAGAACAAAGTTCCCACAAATCCACTTAGTTTGGCTAGGAGAGGGCTTATAGTATTATAATCTGATTTCTTATCTCTTTAAAATGATATTCATTCTGGTTTTCTCATTGGATAGCCACATTGTACCAACAATGAAGTAAACGTTACGGCAAATAGAAAATAACAAAAATTGGCCTTGTCTTCACACTTTCTATAATCTCTGAGGAAGTAAATGACAATAATAACCATATTTGTAGATTATAGGATACAGCATACAGTAATTGTAAGTTATAATTTTAATGTTTATGTGTATACAAAGGAGAAGAAACAATGTTCTGTCTTTCCTGAATATTGCTGCCTAGACACATTGTTCATGCAAGCTCAAGGACAGGGTTGTCTAACCCTAACCCTAACTCTAACCCTAACTGGATGGTAATATTCAGTGGCACAATGAGACGTTATAAGAATGAGAATACAATGATAAAATAAACTATATGTAAATGAGAATACAATGATAAAATAAACTATATGTAAATGAGCAGGTGCTATGGAATACAGCTTGATAAATCCATCATGACTAAAAAAATATATATGTTAAGTGGTAAAGAGGTCTAATTTATAGAGGCAAGGATTCTTGGTAAAGCCAAACTGAACAATATAAATTTTATGCATTCACTAATAAAAAGTATTTGGAATCTTTAAAGTAATTGGTGGTCAGGTTAAAGCAATCATGGAAAATTATTCTCTCCATGTTGCATAGAATATTGCAAATTGAAGGAATGTTCCTGGGAAAAATGGCCATAATCTAGCTTTGCAGTACAAAGACCATGTAAAAGATTTTATAGAGGATGTGTTGTGGGTTAGTTTTTGAAAGATATTTCTCCTACAGACAGAAGCATGTAGGAGTCAGAGAAAGCTATAGTCTAAAGAAAAAACCTATAGGAGAATCGGGAATATTTATTATCCAACTTCATTGAAATACTCAGAGAAATCCTACAGTATTTCTACTGTGTGGTTTCTGTAGGAAAGAACTTCTACATTGTATTCCCAAATGTCCCCACCATTTGATTGCTGTCCATGTTCAGGCCTGAATTTCACAACCAAATAAGGTTTTTGAAATCATACCAATTATTTATAATTACAGTAACCAAGAAAGCTGAATATCTACCATGTGTCATACATGTTGTATGTCTTTTAAATTCAATATTAAAGTATCCATTTTCTTTCTAGTGATTTAAATTTTATATTATTAATATTCTCATTTCACTGTTGAAGAAATGCTTACTGGTATCAAGTAATATTCAAGAAATATTATAGTGTCCTATTTGAGATGGGTTTATACCCTGACACCAGTCTTTGGAAAAGCTTTAAACTTAATACAAAAGGACAGAATGTATTTTCCTTACAGCCTGAAATTTATATCCATTGACCAGGGCTTTCATAGTTCTTATTGTTTGTCACTACCCTACTTCCAAAATTTACTACATTGAAAAAAGAAGGACTTTTTGTTAAATATTGTTTTTACTATTATCACTGAAGACACAGTACATATTTTACTGTGATCACCTCTTGATGAATAATATAACATGCCATGGATAATAACATTTATTTTCAAAATTAGTTCAACGTGAGCGAACCAAATAAATATTAAATTCATGATTTTGTAGGGATGTTAGAGATTTAAACAAAAATGTTAAAAAAATTTTGGTAGATATAAGTTCATTGTCTTACAGCTTAAGAGGTGAAGCAGGGAAGAAACTATAGAAACTTGTATGTATTTCCTCCAGTGCGACGATTTTTACTAAGTTCAGATTCAGAAGAGTTAGAGCAGACCTTCACGTGAAGTCAGCTGTCTAAGATTACCCTGAGATTTATTATGTAAAATAGAGCAGGGTCTACTCAGTTTTTTGTTCTTCCTGTTTTTTCTTCTCCTAGTCTTGTTTTTGGTTATTCCACTCACACAGAATTCTTATTCACTGTGTAATTTTTATATAAGTGAATATTAACTTTTGAAAACATATAACAGTGAAAATCTATCATTTTCAGCAACACTCGTAAAGACACCCATTGAACCTCTCGACATTTCTTCTATTCTCTTACCTATTTCGAGTTTTGGTTCTTACTACTCTTGATCAACTTTCTTATTTTGTCCACAGGAACCAAGAAAATCACAGTGGTGGAGTCACTTTTGTTCTTTTGGGCTTCTCAGAATATCCGAAAACCCAGTTGCCTCTGTTTCTAGTATTTCTGTTCATCTACACAGTCACTGTGTTGGGGAACCTGGGCATGATCGTGATTATCAAGATGAATCCCAAACTCCACACCCCCATGTACTTTTTTCTCAGCCACTTATCCTTTGTTGACTTCTGTTACTCCACAGTAGTTACACCCAAACTATTAGAAAACTTGGTTGTGGAAGATAGAACCATCTCCTTCACAGGATGCATCATGCAATTCTTCTTAGCATGCATATTTGTGGTGACAGAAACATTCATGTTGGCAGCAATGGCATATGACCGCTTTGTGGCAGTTTGTAACCCTCTTCTCTACACAGTTGTAATGTCTCAGAAGATTTGTTCCCTGTTAGTGGGGGCATCATATTCTTGGAGTATAGTGTGTTCTTTAATATTCACATGTTTTTTGCTGACCTTATCCTTTTGTGGGACTAACTTCATAAATAACTTTGTCTGTGAGCATGCTGCCCTTGTTGCTGTTTCCTGCTCTGATCCCTACATTAGCCAGCAGATCATTTTAGTCTCTGCCACATTCAATGAATTAAGCAGCCTCATAATTGTTCTTACTTCATATGTTTTCATCTTTATCACTGTCATGAAGATGCCTTCAACTGGAGGGCGCCGCAAAGCCTTCTCCACATGTGCCTCCCACCTGACTGCCATTACCATTTTCCATGGGACCATCCTTTTTCTCTACTGTGTTCCTAACTCCAAGAGTTCATGGCTCATGGTCAAGGTGGCCTCTATCTTTTATACAGTTGTCATCCCCATGTTGAACCCACTGATTTACAGCCTTAGGAACAAAGACGTGAAAGAGACAGTCAAGAAGTTAATCGCTGCTAGATTGTTCTTTAATAAAATGTAAACCTAGAAACATTAATTATTTATTTTTGAGAGTATTAGTAAGAGTTATTCAGTAGCAAAGCAGTACATGAATCTATGGTAACCTTGCAATTGACAGTCCAATATCGTTTCCCCCTAATTTTTAGTAAAATAATCTTAACATTACAAATACTGTTAGGGATGAAAGCTCAGACTACTTAACCTACATTTTTGATTCAAAAATTGGAATGTAAAGACCTCTGTGTTAGTACAGATGACCATATGATTGCCAAGGTCAAATTTCAGTCAATTTAAGTCATGTGAAGTGTAGGATTTTTGGTATGATCTGAAGGATTATAGCATACAATGAGAAAGTTTACTTCTTAATATAAAAATAGTACATTAAGAGCTGTTCAACGTAAAATTAAATCTCTTAAAAATCCATATTTTCAATTACATAAGATCCATCTTATCATCTGCAGATTCCCAGACAAACAAAAATAAATAAGAAATATGTCTCCCTTCAAAACTGCAATAGATCCAGCCCTGATGGCCTAGTGGTTAAAGTTTGGTGCATTACACTTTGATGGCCCAGTATTGATTCCTGGTCCTGGGATGACACTACTCATCTGTCAAGAGTGATGCTGTGGTGGCAGCTTATGTAGAAAAACTAGAGGTATCTACAACAATAATATACGGCAAAGTACTGGGACTTGGAGAAGAAAACAAAAAAAAACAGAGGAAGATTGACAACAATGTTAGCTCAGGGACAATCTTTTTTTTTAAAAAAAAAAAGTCCAGAATATGGTGTAATTAAATTGCAATTGGTAGTATAACCAAATACAAAATATGATTTTCTCTATGTATTGGCACAAGAGAATGATACACATTTTGGAAATATGTGCCCGTCACTCTAGTTTTTCTCCATTATGTCAATGTGACTGTACATTTTACTTATTTACTTATTTTTTGGAAAATTCATTGAGAAAATTTTAGATTCATTTTAAGTTTTAATAAATAACACACAGAAATCGTAATATCTTTTACCCACTTTCCCCCATGATAGGACAATATAGCCACCAGAACATTGATAATAAAATACTCAATCTTATTCAGGCATCAGTTATTTATTGATGAAAAACAATCATGAACTCCAGCGGGATACAACAATAACAATCCTTTACATTAATGACTCAACTGAAGTGACTCTGCTAATACCAGCTGGGTCCCTTGAGTGCCAAGACTGCTAACATTCAATCTTCCCATCTCTATGTATATCATCTTCATTGGACCATTTGGTTAGTGGTCTATGTTGAATCCTGAGTAGCAGTGAAGTACGCCCAACAACAAAAGCATATATCAAGCTCCTGTTGGGTCTCACCTGCTAACATTTTAAGAGTCAAAGCAAAACATAGGGATAAGCCCACAGTCAGTGTGAGAAAGTTACCTGCCACTTATAGAACTATAACGTTGCAATTCAAAGCTCATGGGTTTAGGGAAGGTGTAGAATTTGGCTCAATATCATGCAAAGATTGATGAAAACATTTACCTCATCAAACATATTCTTCTTTGATAATAACAGATAACTCTATGGCAGATAACAGATAAACCCTGACTGGGACCAGTTTTAACAAAGTTTTTTAATAATTGACAGGTAATTGTCTGCTTTAAGCAAATGACTAGTTGAGATTAAATATAAGACTTTGCCTTTTCTACTTGTGTCTTACTAATCATAATGAAGGTTTACAAGTGGAGAGTAGAGAGATATCCATGTGTTGTGGTTCTAATTCGAGAAAATAAGTGTTATGTGTTTTGTCCCATGATTTAGAATTTCATTTCCATATGGAAACTGAATGCTCTTTATCAGAATGCTTTATCTCAAATCATGTGTCTTATGTAACTTACTGTTTAGGGATGTAGAAGAAAATTGGCAATACTCATAATGTATCATGATAATGTGTCACGATAGTAACAATGCATTGAATTTAATTTTTAATTGTGTATCAACCAAGAGTCATAAGTAAATGGTCCTATCAAGCACTTTGAAAGTGTGTGTGTGTATGTATGCATAGTTTAATAAAAATCTTTTGAGGACACAAAAAGGATTGAGGAAATTTGACCATGTTTCATGGAATATTTGGTATGATCAGTAAATTTTCTAGGATAAAAATTATAAAACAGGGGCCGGCCTGGTGGCACAGCGGTTGAGTGTGCAGGTTCCGCTTCGGTGGCCTGGGATTCGCCGGTTTGGATCCCGGGTGCAGACGTGGCACCACTTGGTACACCATGCTGTGGCAGCCGTCCCACATATAAAGTAGGGGAAGATGGGCATATATGTTAGCTCAGGGCAAGTCTTCCTCAGCAAAAAGAGGAGGATTGGCAGCAGTTAGCTCTGGGCAAATCTTCCTCAAAAAAAAAAAATTAGAATACATTATTTTAAAATATTGATTTTGAAATTATGTAATATAATTTGGTACTCTAGTTTTGTGTCTTTTAGTTGAAAATAAAACAAAAGCAAAAAGGAAAGAGCGAATAGTTGCAAAAGCCTTTTAGAACAAGATGTTCTTTTATTTTGGTAAATACTCGAATGTGCAGTTCATTTAGACAAATGTAAAGCAACATGTTTTCCCCAAAATTCTCAGGTTGTACTTTCAGCCTGAAAATAGGTATTTTAACTACGAAGTTACATGCATGTTAGATAATATGTTGCTTCACTAATGGTTGCATTAAGTAATGAGTACAGGCTTTTTTTTCTACCAATGGATTTATATGCTACTCTTCTTCTAAAATTTTGAATGTAGTAGGTATAAATTTGACCTTTTCTTCCTTGAAGACCTGTGGCATGAGAGGTCAATATTTACCACTACTGTCTTTCTGATTTGTGTCTTAGAGGAGTAGGTGCAAGAATCACATAGATGGATTTAGAAAAAGAGCAGTCTGACCTTTATGGCTGAACTGAAGATTATAGCTGGATCGATAGCCAAGATAGAGATAAATTACACGTCACCACTCTTCCAAACCCAAACTGAAGGCATATATATTTAGGATAAAACAAACAATAATCCTAAACAGTTGAAAGTAAAAGTACATACAGTAAAATTTTAAATGTGTTTCCATATAAAAACATGTACCAGTGCATGAGCAAAATAAAGAGACTAAAAAAGTGTTTCGTGTCAACTATAGTCATGTGGGGGTCATTGTAATAGACATGACTATAATTTTTTCATGATTTTAAGTAGTATAGCCCCTATGCAGATGTAAATTTTTTAAGACATAAATATCACCACATTAATGATTTAGAACAAATTATATTGTAAGTTTTAGAAGAAATCTCCTCTAATAGTTTTGTGTGTAGCTTGTGATAAGAAATGATGTAAAGATTCTCCAGCGCCTCTGTCCCAAAGTTGAGGTCGTTAGATATAAAACAAACAGCATGATCATGGAATATAATTTCCAGGTCTGTGTATTCCTCAAGAACATCTCTATGCTTCTTCTGAAATTTATTGACAGTTCCAGAAATGACATTTCCTGGTATCGTTATTGAATTATGTTTTGCAAGATTCATCCTGTCTAATTAAAAGGCTGGAACAATTTAAACAAAAATTTTAATTCTGAGATAGAATGTGTATGCAGCTATTAACACTAGCAAGGAAGTCTTCAATAAAGGTACATCAGGAATATCTGTCTTTTGGTGAATTGATTCCACCTAGGATCATCTTTTCATTGTGATGTGAGGGATATTGAAATCTAACAAATTATTGACAAGGAAAACCTACATCAGCTGAGAAAGAGTGATATCTCCTTAGTTTATGGTTATAACCAACAGGCTAAATTCTACTTTTATTATTCCCATGATCATTGTCCTAAACTTGAAAATATGTCTTTAACTTTTATTAGGTGTTTATGGAAGGAATTTTAAATGTAAGTCTTGTCCAAAAGAAGTGATATTCTTCAGGGAAAAATCCAAAAGACACATACAAATACATATACATAAAAACAGCAAATTATTCCAGGTGTTGTGTACATGTTGTGATAAGATGAGTGGAAAGAAAGTAGACTAAGAGAAAAGACATTTAGATTAGCCAGCTATATTTTCTTGGAAGAGTAAGGTAGTAACACACGAAGTGATGACACAGTGTAGAAGAACAAGGGTAGAGGTGCCATTTCAGAGGCATAAATAGTGGAATATTAGAAGATATACATGACTTGTTTTCGTAAAATAAAGATTTCAAACACTGCTGTGAATGCAGCAGTACTGTAGTGATGAAAGGATGTGGTTATATAGTTCCTGGAGATATAGGGAAACCAGGCCAATGAGTTTCACTTTGACTCATTTAGCACAAAATGCCTTCCAAAACACCTGCACTATTGCATTCCAGGCTGTGTGAACCAACAAAAGTTAATGTTATAGATTGACCTGCAGATTGGCAGCATAGTAGGAAATTTTATATCCAGATGAGTAGATAGTTGATAACAGTGGAAATGAAGAAGGAGTTATATTGTGAAGATTTCCCTTTTTTAATTTTCCCCTAACTGCCTTTCCCACAATCACAGACACAATATGGCAAAACAGAGTCAGAAACAACCACATGGAGTTAGAAGAACAGGGGAAAATGAAGATTATATAGTGATGGATTAGAAATGGATAGAATTGTGAATCCCAGACTGAATGAAAAGTCTGAAATTAAAAGAAGTCAAGAATAAAAGTCCCTTTTAAAAATAGCTTTCCAAATTTACACTGCAAAAACATCTACAAACTTGGAATGATCCTATTTTCTTGGAGATCAATGGCATCAAAAAGTCAAAGTGGAAGAAAGCTGATATTGTGGACTCTTTAACTAAGTGTAAGATTTCTTTTCAGAAATTGCAAAGGCATGCTTCATTTAAGATGCTCACACTAAATATTAACTGATTTAGCATAGTGTCATTATCCACATTTTGAAGATGATAAAATTGAGGCTCATAAAATTAAACAAGTTGTGGAGGAGTGACTTCAGCATCATAGCAGAGAGAATATTTTCAGTAATGTTTCCCCTCTAATATGCAACAAAAAGGTCATTCATACTTCAACAGAGGACACCCAAACACAACACAAAAAATGTCAGAAAGACACATGCAACTGTACAATGGAGAGAAGAGAGGCTGTATCCCTCCTTGGAGGAGGTGGAACAGAGTAAGAGAAAGATTCACTCCCTCTCCTAAAGACTGAGATGAGGACTGCAATAGGTCTCTGAGAGGCAAGGAATGGGGGAAGGGAAGTCTATCCATAGGAACAACAAGGGCTCCCAAGGGCCCTTGCAGCTTGGAGGGAAGCCTTCTACCAAGGCAAAAGCTTTTGTGGAAGATGACTATCAAGCCAACACCCCAGGAGAGCAGATAGTGAGAGCAGAGGGAGAAAACTCTGAGAGCATGCAGGATAAATCACCCCTCTCCCCACCCGCTCAGCATGGCTCCAGCCCCTTGTATTTCAGCTGAAGACAGAGAGCTTAGAATACGTGGCTCTTGACCCCCACCCAATGGCCTTACTGTGGTAGGTGTCCCACATATAAAGTAGAGGAAGATGGGCATGGATATTAGCTTAGGGTCAGTCTTCCTCAGCAAAAAAGAGGAGGATTGGCAGCAGTAAGCTCAGGGCTAATCTTCCTCTAAAAAAAGAAAAAACAATTCCCAGACAAACATGACCTAACGGGGTTCATAGCCATGAGATACTCCTTACAGGAAATCCTCAAGAAGGCCCAGTTACCTGAAAAACAAAAAAAAAAAAAACCAAGGGATAAAGGAGTTATGAAGCACTGAATAGGTAGACAGAATCAGAGCAGGATAGTATAAGGAAGATAGAGGCTATCAGAAGAGGGACTGTCTTATCCATGAGATTTTGAATACAAACCACAGGATAACCACTAAACAAAAAAGCAAAACATAGACACAAATAATAAGGTGAAAATGAAGAAACACAACATAAAAAACTATGTAACTTGATCGGTAGACCAAAATACCCAGGATGAGAAACAAAGGAAATGCAGGAGAACTGAAAAATGAGTGATAAAATGGCAACATTATGCCCTCATATATCGATAATCACCTTAAATATAAATGGATTTAATTCTCCAATAAAAAGGCACAGAGGGGCAAGATGGATTAAAGAACAAGACCCAAAAGTATGCTGCCTCCAGGAAACACATCTCAATTCCAATGACAAACACAGGCTCAGAGTGACGGGATGGAACATGATACTCCTATCTAATGCCAAACAAAAGAAAGCAGCTGTTGCAATACTTATATCAGACAAATTAGACATCAAGATAAGACAGGTAACAAGAGGCAAAGAGAGGCAGTTTATAATGATCAAAGAGACATTCCATCAAGAAGAGATAACACTTATAAACATCTATGCACCCAACACAGGAGAACCAAAGTACATAAAACAACTACTAAGAAACCTAAAAGAAGATATTAATAACACAATAATAGTAAGGGACCTCAACATTCCCCTCACATCAATGGATAGATTATGTAGACAGGAAATCAACAAGGAAACAGAGGAATTAAAGAAAAAGCTAAAACAGTTGGACTTAATAGACGTATATACAACACTCCATCCAAAAGCAGCAGAATACACATTGTTCTCAAGGGCACATAGAACATTCTCAAGAATAGACCATATGTTGGGACACAAGGGAAGCCTCAATAAATTTAAGAAGATTGAAATAATAAGAAGCATCTTTTCTGATCACAATGCTATAAAGCTAGAAATTAATTACAAGAAAGCAGCTGAGAATAGGACAAAGATGTGGAGAGTAAGCAACAGGTATTGACCATTCAATGGATCATTGAAGAAATTAAAGGAGAAATCAAAAAATATCTGGAGAAAAATGATAATGATAACATACCATACCAACTCATATGGGATGCAACAACAGCCATATTAACAGGGAAATTCATCACAATACAGGCTCACCTTAACAAACAAGAAAAAACCTGAGTAAGCAATCTCAAACTACACATAACTGAATTAGAGAAAGAAGAACAAACAAAGCCCAAAGTCAGCAGAAGGAGAGAAATAATAAAAATCAGAGCAGAAATAAATGCTATTGAAACAAAAAAAGGCAGTAGAAAGGATCAATGAAACAAAGAGCTAGTTCTTGAGAAGATAAATAAAATTGACAACCCCCTAGCCAGACTTACAAAGACAAGAGAGAGAAAGCTCAGGTAAGTATAATTAGAAATGAAAGAGGAGAAATAACAATGGATACCACAGAAATACAACGGATTATAAGAGATTTCTACTTAAAACTGTATGCCAAAAAAATGATTAATTTAGAGGAAATGGATAAATTGTTAAACCCTTACAAATTCCAAATCTGAATCAACAAGAAACAGATAATCTGAATAGACCAGTCACAAGGAAAGAGATGGAAACATCTCTTTCAGGGAAGATGGCTTACCTGGGGAATTCTACCAAACATTCAGAGAGGATGTAATACCTATCTCTCTCAAACTGTTCCAAAAAATTAGGGAAGATAGAATGCTTTCACACATCCTACAAGCTCAACATCACTCTGATAACAAAGCCTGACAAAGACAACACAAAAAAGGAAAGCTACAGGCCAATGTCACTGATGAACACAGATGGAAAAATCCTCAACAAAATTTTGGCAACATGAATACAGGAATACAACAAAGAGGTCATATATCATGATCAAGTGGGATTTATACTAGGGACACAGGGATGGTTCAACATGTGCAAATCAATCAATGTGATACACCACATTAACAATTTCAGGAATAAAAACCACATGATCATCTCAATAGATGCAGAGAAATCAATTGACAAGATCCAACAGAAATTTATGATAAAAACGCTTAACAAAATGGGAATGGAAGGAAATTACCTCAACATAGTAGAGGCCATATATGGCAAACACAGAGCCAACATCATATTAAGTAGGGAAAAACTGAATGCCATCCCTCAGAGAACAAGAGCAAGACAAGGATGCCCACTATCACCATTCTTATTCAACATAGTACTGGAGGTTTTGACCGGAGTGATTAGGCGAGAGAAAGGAATAAAAGGAATCCAATGAGGGAGTGAAGGAGTGAAACTCTAACTGTTTCCAGATGACATGATCGTATATATAGTGAACCCTACAGAATCCATCAGAGAGATCTCTTCAAGATGGCATCATAGGCAGACTCTGAACTCATCTCCTCCCATGAACACAAACAGGTTACAACTATTTTGGGAAAAATTACCCTGGATAGAAAACTGAAAACTGGATAAAAAGAACTCCCACAACAAGGTACTGTGCTGACTCAGGCAGAAGAGGCAGAAATTCCTACTGGAGAGAAAAAAAGTCACCTTCAGGAGCAGCAGCGTTTCTCAGCCAGCCAGGTGGGAGCCACCCTAAGGTACACAGCCCTCCCTGGAGGAGTCAGATTCTGAATGGGGACCTGATACTTCTATAAGCATCCTCAGACTCAACACAACTGAGATGAGGGTCTTATTATCTAGCTTTGCTGGCTACTAACTGCAGTGGGCATACTCACAGAAAACTTATCAGGAAAGCCGAAAAGACCTGGGTCTTAAAGGGCCCAGAGAAACTCACCTGTCTCATCAACCTAAAATCACCAGAAAGAAAGATGACAGTTCTTTGGTGAAAAGAGACTCACGTGGTAGGCTCTCGGTGCATCTTGGTGAGAGGAAAGACCTCTCCAGAGACTAAGATATTGCTGGTGGTCATTGTTGTCATCTAATCCAGGCAAGCTGAATCAGACAGGGAAACTCTATTGAAGTTCTTCCCTTAAGCCCATGGGTCTGCCACACTTAATCTAGTTCAGCCAGGGCAGGCAGCCTGCCCTAGGGAACGGCCCCCTCAACAGCAAGTTCTTAGGCTACTTGTTGGCCTGCATTGACTGGGTGACTTGATCCTCTACAGACAGGCAGTTGTGCCCACCTCTGTGTGGCAGGGCCTGTGTGAGGATAAGGTGAACTGTGGGGGGCATTTGTGGAGGGGTCGGGGCCTCTGCAGTGGGGCATCAGGATATGCTCCAAGGTTTTGGGAAGTGTGCATGCGCCAGGACTGTGTTGATGGGGTGTTTAATCCTGTGTGCAGGATGAGGATTATCAGTGGCAGAAGACCTGTGCTTCACAAATAGCCATAAAAATGATCAGCCTCACCTTCCAAAGCCTGAAAAAACTGAGTGTTCCTGTGCGAAGGACCAGCCACACCCAACTTCACTCCTAAGAGAACTGATAACAGACTTGTACACCTGCGACTTATAACAACTGTAAGTCCCTGAGCCCAGCAACCAGTTACACTAGGTACCTACTCAATTAACAGTAAAACTGCAACAGGAGTGTGCTGTTAGACCTTGTAGCCAACGGTGCTGAGGCTCCACAAACTAGATTTACAAACAGCTGGTCAGGGAAAGAAAGACTACACTCCCTGGATACTTGCATTAAGAATAGCCCTGCCACAGCAGAAGGACACAAGTAGCCCACAGAGCTATCACTCCTGGATCATTTGGACTGGTGACAAGTGGGAAGCTCACTGCTGGGCCTCAAAAGGCATCTCTTACATAAGGCCACTGACCTGGATCAGGAGACATATCCAACTCACTTAATACATAGATATAAGGACAGAGAAGGAAGCATAATGAGGAGACAAAAGAATATATTCCAACAAGGGAACAAGACAAAGCCCCATAAAAAGGACTAAATGAAACAGAAATAAGCAACCTGCCAAACAGAGAGCTCCAACAAAAACTCATAAGGATGTTCACAGATATGGGGAGAACACTGGGTGAACACAATGAGCTCATGAACAAAAAAATGGAAAATATAAAAAAGAACCAATTAGAAATGAAGAATATAATACTGGAAATGAAAAATTCACTAGAGGGGCTCTATAGTACAATTAAGGATACAAAAGAACAGAGCAGCGAGTTAGACGAAAGACTAGAGGAAATCACCCAAGCTGAACAGAAAAAAAGAATTAGACAGAATGAGAACAGTCTAAGGAAACTCTGCGACAATGTCAAGCACACTAACATTCATATGATAATTGTCACAGAAAGAGAAGAGAGAGATAAAGGGGCCAAAAATCTATTTCAAGAAATAATAGCTGAAAATTTTCCTAACCTAAGGAAGGAAACAGACATCCAAGTCCAGGAAGGACAGAGAACCACAAACAAGATGAGCCTAAAGAGACACACACCAAGGCACAATATAATTAAAATGTCCAAAATTAAAGATAAAGAGAGAATCCTAAAAGCAGCAAAAGAAAGACAACAAGTGACACACAAGGGAAAGTCCATAAGCCTATCAGTAGACTTCTCAGCAGAAAACCTATAGGTGAGAAGGAATGCAATGACATATTTAAAGTGCTAAAGGAGAAAGCTGCAGAGAAGAATACTCTAGCCATCAAGGTTGTAATTCAGAATGGAAGGAAAGATAAAGAGTTTCCAAGACAAGCAAAAATTAATGGAGTTTATCATCAAGAAATCAGTTCTACAAGAAATGCTAAAGGAACTTATTTAAGTAGGAAAGAGATAATCACAAACAGGGATAAAAAATTATCAACCTCCCCTCCCCAAATAAAACCAGGCAATAAAACCATTGATGCAGGTAAAAATACAGTAAAGGTAGCAGATCAACTACCCATGAGGATAATAAGAAGGTTAAAAGACAAAAGTAATAAAATTATCTATTTCAATGATAAGAGGGTAATGGATACACCCATACAAAACAAGAGATTAGAGAAGATTTTAAAAACATGAAATGTGAGAGGAGGAGAGTGAATATGTAGAGCATTTAGAAAAAGGTAAAGCTAAAGAGTCTATCAACATAATCTAGACTACTGTATATGTAGAATTTTAGCTAGGATCCTCATGGTCATCATAAATCAGAAACCTATGATAAGTAAGCAAATATGTAAGACGAAAGAAAGCAAACATATTACTAAAGAAAGCCATGAAACCACAAGAGAAGAGAGCAAGAGAAAAAGAAAGCAACAGAGAAGAACTAATAAAACACACAGAAAAAAGTAACAAAATGACAATAAATGCATATTTATCAATAGCTACTTTAAATGTCAATAGACTAAATGCCCCAATCAAAAACCATGGGGTGGCTAATTGGATAAAAACACAAGACCCATGCGTATGCTGCTTACAAGAGACACACTTCAGACCTAAAGACACTCACAAACTGAAAGTGAAAGGATGGAAAAAGATATTCCATGCAAATGGTCAAGAAAAGAAGGCTGGGGGTAGCAATACTTATATCAGACAAAATAGGCTTTAAAACAAAAGCTGTAACAAGAGACAAAAAAGGGCACTACATAATGATAAAGGGAATATTCCAACAAGAAAATATAACACTTGTAAATATCTATGCACCCAACATAGGAGCACCTAGATATATAAAGCAATTATTAACAGACATAAAATGAGAAAGAGACAGTAATATAATAATAATGGGCGACTTTAACACTCCACTTACACCAATAGGTAGATCATCTAAATAGAAGATCAATAAGGAAACACTGGCCATGGAGGTCACATTTGAAAAGATGGACTTGGTGGATACAGATGGAACATTCTATCCAAAAACAAGAGAATACACATTCCTTTCAAATTCACATGGAATATTCTGCAGGATTGATCACATATTAGGTGACAAAATGTCTCAATAATTTAAAAACATCAAAATAATACCATCCATCTTTTCTGACCACAAAGGTATGAAACTAGAAATCAACTCCACTGGAGGGAAACTAGAAAAGCCAGAAAAATATGGAGATTAAATAAAATGCCACTGAAAAATGACTAAGTCAATGAATAAGTCAAAGGAGAAATAAAAAAATTCCTGGAGAACAATGAAAATGAATATACAACATGCCAAAATCTATGGGATATAGCAAAAGCGGTTCTAAGAGGGAAGTTTATAGCAATTCAAGCCTACCTCACCAAAGATGAAAAATCCTAAATAAACAATCTAACAGTACATCTAAAAGTACTGGAAAAAGAATTATAAACAAAGCCCAAAATCAGCAGAAGTAAGGAAATAATAAAAATCAAAGCAGAAATAAATGAAATAGAGACAAAAAAATAGAAAAAATTAATGAAACCAGAGTTGGTTCTTTGAAAAGATAAAAAAAATAAATAAATAAACCCTTAGCTAGACTTACCAGGAAAAAAAGAGAGAGGAAGGCTTAAATAAATATAAGCTGAAATGAAAGAGGAGAAATTACAACAAACGTCTCAGAAATAAAAAGAAAATACTATGAAAAGCTATACTCCAACAAATTAGATAACCTAGAAGAAATTGATAAATTCTTAGAAACATACGACCTTCCAAAACTGGACGAAGAAGAAGTAGAAAATTTGAATAGACCAATCACCAGAATGGAGATCGAAACAGTGATCAAAAACCTCCCAAAAATAAAAGTCCAGGACCAGATGGCTTCCCTGGTGAATTCTACCAAACATTCAAAGGAAACAGCCAACCTTCTCAAACTCTTCCAAAAAATTGAGGAGGAAAGGAGGTTTCCTAGCTCATTCCATGAAGCCAAAATTATCTTATAACAAAACCAGACAAGGACAATGCAACAAAAGAAAATTACAGGCTAATATCACTGATGAACATCAATGCTAAGAAAATCAACAAAATACTAGCAAATCGAATACAACAATACATTAAAAACATCATTATCATGATCAAGTTGGTTTCATTCCAGGCACGCAGTCATGGTTCAACATCAGCAAATCTATCAACATGATACACCACATTAACAAAATGAAAAATAAAAATCATATGATCATCTCAATAGATGCAGAGAAAGCATTTCACAAGATAGAGCATCCATTTATGATATAAACTCTAAATAAAATGGGTATAGAAGTAAAATACCTCAACATAATAAAGACCATACATGACAAACCCACAGCAAACATCATTTCAATGGAGAGAAACTGAAAGCTATCCCTCTAAGAACAGGAACCATACAAGGATGCCCACTGTCACCACTCTTATTTAACATAGTATTGGAAGTCCTAGCCAGAGAAATCAGGCATGAAAAAGAAATAAAAGGGATCCATATTGGAAAAGAATAAGTGAAACTGTCACTCTTTGCAGATGACATGATTTTATATATAGAAAACGCTAAAGAATCCACCAAAAAACTTTTAGAAATTATAAATGAATACAGTCATTTGCAGGATACAAAATCAACATATAAAAATCGGTTGTGTTTCTGTACACTAACAGCGAAGTTACAGAAAGAGAAATAAAGAATACAATCCCATTTACACTTGCAACAAAAGAATGAAATACCTATAAATAAACTTAACCAAAGAGATGGAGATCTTTCAAGATCTCCACACCAAAAACGATAAAACATTGTTGAAAAAAATCAAAGAAGACAGAAATAAATCGAAAGATAGTCTGTGCTCTTGGATTGGAAGAATTAACATCGCTAAAATGTCCATATTTCCTAAAGCTATCTATAGATTCAACGCAATCCCTCTCAAAGTTCCAACAACATTTTTCACAGACATGCAACAAAGAATCCTAAAATTTATATGGAACAACAAAAGACCCCGAATAGCCAAGCATTCCTGAGTAAAAAGAACAAAGCTGGAGGTATCACACTCCCTGATTTCAAAACATACTACAAAGCCATAGTAACCAAAACAGCATGGTACTGGCACAAAAACAGACACACAGATCAATGGAACAAAATTGAGAGCCCAGAAGTAAACCCACATGTTTATGGACAGCTGATATTCAGCAAGGGAGCCAAGAGCATACAACGGAGAAAGGAGTGTCTCTTCAATAAATGGTGTTGGTAAAACTGGACAGCCACATGCAAAAGAATGAAAGCAGACCATTACCTTACACATGCACAAAAATCAACTCAAAATGGATTAAAGACTTGAATGTAAGACACAAAAACATGAGACTTCTAGAAGAAAACAGAGGCAGTACGCTCTTTGACATTCTTCTTAGCAGCATATTTTCAAGTCCCATGTCTAACCAGGCAAAGGAAACAAAAGAAAAAAAAAATGAACAAATGGGACTATATCAAACTAAAAGTTTTCTTCACAGCAAAGGAAATTATTAACAAAATGAAAAGACAACCTAACAATTGAGAGATGATATTTGCAAACCATACATCAGATGAGGGGTTAATATCTAAATTATACAAAGAACTCATACATCTCAACAACAAAAAAACCCACAACCCAATTAAAAAATGGGCAGAAGATCTGAACAGACATTTCTCCAAAGAAGATATATGGATGGCCAACACGTACATGCAAACATGTTCAACATCATTAACTATCAGGGAACTGCAAGTCAAAACTACAACGAGATATCACCTCACTCCAATCAGAATGGCTATAATTAACAAGACATGAAACAACAAGCATTGGAGAGGATGTGGAGAGGTGGGAACCCTTGTACACAGCTGGTGGGAGTTCAAACTGGTGCAGCCACCAAGGAAAGCAGTGGGGAGTATCCTCAGAAAATTAAGAATAGATCTACCATATGATCCAGCTATCCCACTGCTGGGTACTTATCCAAAGAACTTGAAAACACAAAGGCATAAAGACACATGCCCCCCTATGTTCATTGTAGCATTATTCACAACAGCCAAGACTTAGAAGCAACCTAGATTCCCATCAAGGGACGAATGGATAAAGAAGATGTGGTATATATACATAATGTAATACTATTCACCCATAAGAAATGATGAAATCTGGCCATTTGTGACAACATGGCTAGACCTTCAGGACATTATGGTAAGTGAAATAAGTCAGAAAGAGAAAATCAAATACCATATCATCTCCTTCATAAGTAGAAGATAAAAACAAACCAACACAGCAAATAGCAACAGAGATTGGATTGTTATCACAGGGGAAGGGGTTATGGGGGATGGCAAAATAGGTTAATAGGCTCACGTGTGGTGATAGACTATAATTCATTTTGGGGTGGTGAACATGATGTAATCTACACAGAATTCGAAATATATCAGGATGTACATCTGAAAGCTATAGAATGTTATAATCCAATGTCACTGCAATACAATAAATAAATAAAGGAATCTATTACAAAATACACGTTGACTATTATACACTGGAGAAATTTCAGTGACATTACTATTCTAACTTTTATTTTACTGATGTCTTTAAGATAATACAATTGTGGAAGATTAAGAATATTGTATTTGGATTCTAATATCCTATATTAAAATCTCTGATATAGCCCCTAGCGACAATGTAACCTTAGAAAAGTCACTTTATCCTTCTAAACCAAAGAATAACTAAGGTTGAGGAAGTCTTTAGGCATATCTTGTTCAACTACATGAACAAGGTGTGATTGCAGAGTGCTTATTTTTGAGATGCATTAAAATACTTCTTATACAGTTAAATTGCATTAATTATATGTGATGGATGCATACATATAAAATATGATTTTCGAATAGAGTTTTAAAATCAAGTTTTCATCAAAACACGGAGTAATCAATGGGCACCATCCAGAAGCTAAGTATTCCTTCTTTTAGCTATACATATGTTTGTTATATGAGACAAAATATATTAGAAAATCTTTCTCATGAGATTAGACCCAGTGAATCCCAATATTCTATGGTATTAAGCACTTTAAAAATATATGTCTGTCAATGCATTGTGACTTTGGGAGAAAATAATAGCATGTGTTTTGTTAAAAATTTAACAACTATATTTAGTTTTTGTTCTGGAAAAGTAAAATCAAATCAATTCCTCAACTCGTACTTTCGGAAAGCATAAAGTATCAGACATTGCTGAGAACACTACTACAGGCACGTAGCTTAAGAAGAAGGAAAGCTAAGAAAACAGCCATGACGTTGTCAAGTGGCTAATAGAGGTTAGAAATTTGGTGTACATTACCTTATGTAATCTACAAAGCAACCTGCAAATTAACTAATTCAGAGGCATTTTGGCTTCTGCTCTAAAATGATTCTTCAGTGGGAAAAGAATATGGATCAGACTGGAAAAACAGTCTAACGATACAAGACATAGACCTAGCTGTGATACTAAATAGCTATGTGCCATTGGCTTGATGAGTTAAATTCTTTGAAATCCATTTCCTCTTCCCAGGAACATAACCTATTTACTTCTCTCAAAATTCTATAAACATGTACATAATGAAACAACATGAAAGCATAAGCTATGACAGAATTCACAATCATTTAATAAAGATTACTATGGTTATTTAACTTTTAATGCTCTGCACTTCTGGCTGGTCTGAGAGATACATTTAAGTTCATTGAGTATTTAGTTTAATGGAGGAGGTAAGATCCAATACATAGATTGGAAGCATTCCAGCAGAGATGGGACAATATAATGATAACTGTAATACCGTATATAATGGAATAGTAGACTATTACAGATCTGGCAGAGATAAAGATCCAAGTTTGAGTTGTATAGGTTCTTGTTCTGTCTTGGGGACCCTATATACTAACATATAGACTAGTACTAGACTATGTACTTAAAAAATTGTTCAAAAAATTGTGAAAAATATGTAGATGCTTAAGCTCTACACCCAAAAATTCTAAATTAGTGCATAGAAAACATTGGTCACGGAATATGAATTCTAAAAGAAAGTAAGACAGCAGAAAAGAAGGAAGGAAAGAAAGAAAGATAATATTGATAGGCAGCACAATTGTGAACAAAGGATTTATAAACTAAATGCAATCTCAAATTATCTATATATTTAATGCAAAACTAATTAGAATTGTGTGTTTTTTTGCAGAAATCAATGAGGCAATTATACAATTTACAAAAAAGGCAAAGGATCTAAGATAGTTAAAGCAATTTTTAAAAAGAATAAAGTAAGACTCATATAACTTGATTTCAAGATTTACCACAAAGCTGAAATAACCAAAAGAGTGTGGCACTGGTGAAAAGATACACATCCAGATCAATAAAGTAGATTAGAGTTTTCAGCAATAGATTCACACAAGATAGTCAATTGAGTTTTGAGAAAGTTGCTAAGGAAAATCCATGGAGGATGGATAGTCTTTTTTTTTTTTTTTTTTTAACGAAGATCAATATGTTGAGTAGCCTCATTTCACAAAAAAGTGACACTGACTCATTCTTTACATCATAGATAAAAGTTGTCTCAAAATGAATGTTTAGGCCTTAATATAAAACCTAATCCTCTAAGATTTCTAGAGGAAAAAAATAAGATATTTATGTTACCATGGGTTAGTCACAAATTTTTGTAGAAAACAAAAAATACATGAACCATTGAAGCAAAACAAAATAAATTTTAATTCATCACATTTAAAATATCCTTTGTGAAAGACACTGTTGAGGGAATGAACAAACCAGAGACATGTACAAAATATTTGCTAAACAGCTTTTCAACAAAGAACATGCATCCAGAATATAAAAAGAGCTGCAAAAACTCAACAATATGAAAACAAAAGGAATGATACAGGATACAAAATGGAAAGAAACTTGAGCAGACACTTCAACAGAGAAGATAAACAGATTGCAACTAATAACATAAAAATGTTCAACACAATTTGCAATTAGGAAAAAAAATTTTCAAACCACAATATAATCCCATACACCTATCAGAATGACTAGAATATTAAAAATATAATAATATATGACAATACAAAGTGGTGACAAAAATGCAGAGCAACTGGAGCTCTCATCCATTGCTGATAGGAATGCAAAATGGTGCAGCTGACACAGCAATCTCACTCTCTGTTATTGACCCAGATAAAAGAAAGCATATGCCTACACAAAGACCAGTATGACAGTATTTGTAACAGCTCTATTCACTATTTCCAAAACTGGAAATAATCCATACGTCTTCCAACTCTTAAGTGGATAAACTAACTGTGGTACATCTTTAAGGATGGAATGCTATTCAGCAATTAATAGGAACAAATGTTGATATTTTCAAGTAGAAGGATGCATCTGAAATACATCCTACTAATTGGAAGAAGACAAACTGAAAAGATTACCTGCAATGTGATTCCACCTATATCACATTCTGGACAAGGAAAAATTGTAGCAATGGAGAACACATCTGACACATCTGTTGTTGCCAGAACTGGGTCAGGAGAGGTGATAGAGTACTAAGTGGTAAGAGGGGAGTTTCTTAGGATGATAGACATGCTCTATACTATGATTATGGTTACACAATTGTACATGTCTATTAAAATTCATATAACTGGTACCTATAAACGGTAGATTTTCTGTATCTATACTAAAATTTAATAACCCTGTCTATAAAAATCTATTACCTAAATTAATCTTTGCTTCCAAATAGGGTAATCTTTAAAATGGAGATAGGAATGAAACGACTGAATAAGGGAGGTCTGGGTCTTGCCCAGGTTCTACTTTTGAGTCTTGGTCTTGTTTACAGTGTTCTGTTCAGTTGAAAATTCATAAAGATGTACACTTATGAAATATGTACTTTTCTATATGTATAGTTTCTTCAGTAAAATTGAAAAGTATTCAAAATTTTATCTTGTTGCAAGTTATCTAACACACTGTATAAACTCCTGTTACTTCAATGTTCTTTATAGAGGTCTGTCATTTTACTGATAGACTCATTAATGAGATAGTTATAAGTTATTGCTGTGTTAATTTTATGTTTGTACAAGTTAAGTTTTTATCATTTTGAAAATTATAATTTAGTACCTTAGGGATGTCAGTTTCTATCAAATCTCAATTTTCTTTCTTTACTTGAAATCAGGTTTTTCTGTATCTATCTTCTTTCTCTTTCCTTAAGTATACTAACTATAGTGACTACTCTCTCTTGTATTTTAATAAATAACTCAATTTCTGAATATTTATTTATTTTTTACTTTGTGGTTTATTATTTTGAGTTCTCAGAATCATCTTTTCACATCCTCCTTATGTCTAGTCATTTCTTTTCTCACATATTTGAGTTTTGAAGATTTAGTCATTTAAAAAATGTTTGCTTTCTATTATTTTAAAATATGTTTACTATGATATTCCTTTGCTTGCTTTATGGTCTTATTTTAAGCTCTGATTTCAGTAATATTTGGAACATTATTTTGAGTGTTTTTGGTAATTTAAATACTATTATGTGGAGTTCAATAGCAATCTTTTTGTTCCTTAAATGTGTAAATGTGATGGACATTTTGACTATCAGAAGAAGGTACCTCTGAAGCTGAAGATACATCAAGGTCTCTTTTCCAGTTTTATGCTGAGTGAATCACTCTCATGTTTTTAAGATGTCCTTAAAATATGATTATCTAGCTACTTAAACTCTCAGAGCAAAGCTTGTTTCAAGAGAACTTTCTACCTACTGTTTCTCGGGTCCAAACAGATCTTACTTTCCAAAGGAGTACTCTGCACTTGAGACAATATATGTTGCTAAAAGAGTACTTTCTGAGTCCCACATCTTCCCGAAGACACCCACCTGTTGAAATTTTCCTTCCTACTGTATCTGCCCTACACATTTGACATACTTATCAGCACTTTCCTCCTCTAGGTGACCCCCTACTTTTCAAAGGGAGCATGTGCTGCGTAGTTCTGAGATTTTCAGTGGTCTGTAGCACCATTTTAGTCACTTGTGACATTGGATTGAGTCTTGGTAGGGCTGAGGAGTATCTGGAAAATTGAAGAAAAATAAAAATTCTACTGGGCTTACCTTTTCTACCAATGTTAAATTTCTCTATTTCAGTCCGAGGCATGTATGTGTGTGTGTGTTTAAGTGTGTGTGTATGTCAATCAATTGATTGACAGATATGTTTTATTTAATCTGAGTAAATTCTCAATTGTATTCAGAATTTATATAATTGCATGACTTGTAATGTCCTACAGAGCTTTAAATTTTTGATATCTTCTCCACATTTCTACGACTTTTTTTACTTTTCTCATTACCTTGAAAAAGAATTTCTGATAAGGTCCAAATGTATGCTTTGTTCATTTAAACTACACACTGCATAATTTGAACAGAGTAAAAGTGTAATGAATTTGAATGACTATAAATCCATCCGCTAGATTCTGCAAGACATATATTGTGATTTTACATTATTATAGTTTACCATATTTACTGACGTTGCAATATAAAATAGCTGATATTGCCAGGATGAAGACATTGATTTTCAGAGAAGTTAGTGCTAAGCCCATGTCAGAGCTATAATACAAAAGTACATCACATCTCTTAAGATTTCTTATGTAGTGTCAAAACATATATTTTTTCTAAAGGCATTGTTTTACACCAGAGACCAAATAACTTGATTGATTTTTTCAATTCATTTTATAAATATCAAAATGCATTACATTATTCCAGAACCATTTCCTTTTCAATTATTGAGTAAATCACCATGTTGCTACTTATAACCAGAAAATAATTGGGGGATAGGCCTCTTGAGGCATCTCCTTTGGGTTTTATCAACACTTGGGTACATGGATATAAACAAATTAAACTAATCATACTCATAGTGTATTTAAACCTGGCTTTGCTGTTCCACAGGTAAGAGAAAATTTCAGACCATTTGCAGAATATTTTAGGAGGTGGGACATAAATATCAAGGTCGAATGGGTTATGAAATCTTCAGCATTCACCCCTTTAGTTCTTGCCTGTTGCATAGGTGAATAGAATGTATTCATCACAATCCAATTTATGCAGAGTCTAAGAACTGAAAAAAATAATTTCTGAATTAAAACAAAGAAAATAGAAAACAGAGAATTTATGTTTATAGAAGTAATGAGAATGCACCAAATAGAGTGTATGTTTTCTTTTTCCTGATAGGAGAAGACAGACTAGATCAAAGTAATTAAATCAGGATATTTATGAATAGAGGGCAAGAAAATATTTGACCAATTCAAATACCTGGGGGCTTATATTTTGAAACAATGAGAAAAATAGTAATTCTTTGAAGTTTATTTTGCTAGCTATGTGATGTAGAAGCCACTTCAGATTACTGCTTATTTCGTAATGTTTCTCTAGTCTTAATGGCTTAAAAAATATCCAAATACGTGAAAGATTGTGTTTTGTTTTATTTCAGTGGAGGAGTGATTGGGGAATTAAGTTGCAGAATGATGTCTTGCTATAATAAGTATCAGTAAAAACGGTGAAAAGTGCATGCACCATAAGAGAGATCTAGGATGGAATCTTGGCTTTGGTATTTATTAGCTGTGAGAGTTGCTATAAAGGTGAAGTAAAATAATGTGTGCAAAAGTCTGTTCCTACAGCTCCATAAGTGGTTGTTATTTTGCTCATCTTTTGCAAACCTAGTGTTTCAGTATTGAACCCAAAATATTTTGGAGTGTCCTGCCTTCTATTGAGGTTATAATTTTGGAAGTGGCTTTACATTAATTATAAAAGATAATTCCATATTATTAAATTCTTCAAGAATCATAGTCATTTTCTGTTGTAATTCTGAGTCGTTTCAATATGTATTAATATTGATTTATTCATGCCCATATAACAGAAATGATGGTTTTAAGAGAAATTTAATTGAAGTGTTCAACCTTGTAATTTTTCATTATCTTGTTTATCCAATGCAAAATTAACCCCACTGCAGTGTGGCAAATGGGTTTGTGGTGATCTGTGTGTGGTTTTTTTGTTTTGTTTTTTCATTAACAGATCATACAATTCACAAAATTCCTTCATTATCTAATGCAGGCACTTAAAGAGTGCATAGAGGAAAAATCATAATCATAGTTTAATTGATTTGTTTTGATCTGGTAGAAGAATGTACATATAAATAATCACAAAATATTTATTACATGAGCTAAAGAATGAAATATCTAGTTCAAGGCTCTGATCAACTATGTTTTTCAATGATTAAGTCATAATGTTAGCGTTGTGGCCCAATATTTGCTAATTTATAAAAATAAATAGATGTGATGACAGAAGTGAAATTTTATGAGCATCTTAAATCTATATCTCAAATTGACAAATTTAAAGGAAATTGCTTTAAAAATTCATTGTTTCACATATTTAATTAGTCTGCCTGGCGTTGTGTTATTGTGTCTGCTTTGTCATTTAAATTTATTGCTATTAGAAAGAGGAGTAAATTTTGGAGGGAAAATATAATCTCACAGGTGGCTTTTAATTAGCAAGCTGAGTAAAGAGCACAATCAATCCTATGTAATTTTCCTTGTACTAGGTTATCAATGAACTGATGGCAAGAATTGTATTGGGATTGAATTTTTTCTTCTGACTCCTAAATGCATTAAAACAGAGATTGATTTCAGTATATTCAGTAAGGTTTGCTTTTTTTCTTTTATTTCTATTTTTACGTTATCTACATAAACTCTTGTCTGAACCTCCCATTGGTTGATATTCATGCCATCCGTCCCCATGGCTTTTTTAAAATAAGAAAAATGTAGTGTGGGGTTTCCCGTCAATTCGTTAAGAATTTTTCTAATGAAAAGATATATTTAGAAGCATCTTAGAGTATTATAGCCACTCAAAAATATTCAGTTAATAAGAATAAGTGGTTTGAGTGTCCTAATTTGTTTTGACGTATCTTTTATATCCAATATGTAAGACTCAACCTAAATTCTGCCTTTTATGATGTCACATATGAGTATTTTTTATTTTCTCTGCTTTTAATCTTTCCAATACTTCTATGAAAAAAATTTCTCCTGATATTGACAATTCTTCTAAGGAATCCTGACTTCATCTTTCCCAGAAGATTGTTGATTGTGCTTTCTTCTCCTTCCATCACTATTTCTAATCCAAATGACTCTTTCTCTTACTGGTGGGATCCACGTCAATGTATTGAATTTAGGTAATGTACTATTTAAAATTGTTTCCAGCAGATATGTGCCCTCAAGACATACTCAAATTTTCAAAGGGGGCATATATAAAAATAAAATATAGATATAGTGAATAACTTGAAGAAAATCTATTCTCCAGCTTGTGCTATGCTTTGGACTAAAAATGGAAATTTGAATTCAGGTTCAGGTAACACTTTGACTACTAATTTGATTATCAGTGGGACAATGCAGAAATGATTTCTTCTGTGCCTTCTAACTTTAATTTTGCTCCTATTTATTTACTCTTAATGCTGTTTTATTTCTAGATGTAAATATTGTTTTTTAATTGTTGTATTTTTGATTACTAATATTTATCTGTTGCTTTTAGATAATAGTTACTTAGCTGTTATTTCACTGAGTCCAAAATCAACAATATATAATCAAGTGTAATATTCTGAAAGAAAAATCATGTTTGTTATTTTTTCCTATAATTCCTTCATTTTTACCATGGAGTTTTGAGAAAGCGGAAAAACATAGATTATCAAGAATTAAGATTCCAAAAACGATACCAATGACCAAATATTTACCCACATCAGACAAAATACTAAGTATTTGAAAAACAAATTAAATGAAACATAAGTTGTCCTATAATTTTAAATTCAATCAGAGTCCATCTTCGTAAAAAAGTCTTAGTTAGCTCTTTTCAGGATAATGTAATGGAGTTGGAAAAATTTGAGAGAGATTAACTCATAAAATATTACAATTCACTAGGCTTTTAGACTGTCAAACAAATCTAATACAGTATTCTATTTTTAAGTTATTTTTAAAACTAATTTTGACACAATTTGACTTTCAATCATTATTCTATTGTTTTGATCTAGACATTAATGTCATGATTATATAAGGAAATGTTTTAGCTGTTCACTTTGTGTTTCAATGGTTTTTAATAGCAAAACAGCTAATAAAATTCAGTGTTAAATTAACCATTTGACTTGATGGTTTTAAAAATCACATGAGTTGAGCTTGTGAGTAAAACTCAAATCTTCAACTTGATTCTGTAGATAGTGGCATCAAAGTCTGAGCCATCATCTGTTACTGTGTCCTGAAATGCTGCTGGGAAATTATGCATTGCCAAGAAATAAATATGAGGACCTAGGTTACTTTCCCTGAGACAGAGTATTGCTAAGTATTATCATAGCAATATGAAGTATAATTTTACACGTTTGTTCCATGAGGTGTCAACATGAAGAATGTCACTGAAGTTACTATATTTGTACTGAAGGGCTTCACAGACAAGCTTGAACTGCGAATCATCTTGTTCTCCCTGTTTCTGGCAATTTACCTATTTACTCTGATGGGAAATTTGGGACTGGTTGTATTGGTTATTGGGGATTCTCGGCTCCACAACCCCATGTACTATTTTCTCAGTGTGTTGTCATTCTTGGATGCCTGCTATTCCTCAGTTGTTACTCCCAAAAGGTTGGTCAATTTTCTATCGAAGAATAAAGTCATTTCATTTTTTGGATGTGCAGAACAGATGTTTCTCATAGTTACATTTGGGACCACAGAATGCTTTCTCTTGGCTGCAATGGCATATGATCGCTATGTAGCAATCTATAACCCTCTGTTGTATTCAGTTAAGATGTCACCGAGGCTCTATGTGCCACTCATCGTTGTTTCCTATGTTGGTGGCATTTTGTCTGCTTCAGTGCAAACAGGGACTGCATTTACTCTAAGCTTCTGTGCATCTAATGAAATTAGACATGTCTTTTGTGACATTCCTCCTGTCCTTGCTATTTCTTGTTCTGACACTCACACAAACCAGCTTTTAGTTTCCTACTTTACAGGCATTATTGAGATAATTACTATCCTGATTGTCCTGGTCTCCTATGGTTTCATTCTGTTGGCCATTCTGAGGATGCATTCTGCTGAAGGGAGACAAAAAGTCCTTTCCACATGTGGCTCTCACCTAACTGGAGGGTCAATTTATTACGGAACAATCTTCTCCATGTATGTGAGACCGAGTTCCAGCTACTCTTTGGACCAAGACATGATAGTGTCAATATTTTACACGATTGTGATTCCCATGCTGAATCCCATCATTTATATTTTAAGGAACAAAGATGTAAAAGAGGCAATGAAAAGAGTGTTTGGTGAAATTGGGTGTATCAATAAAATATATTTTTCACACTAACCATTAAATTGAAAAAAATTAAGAGTGATGTTCTTTTCCTCCGTAACAAGAATTTACGCTAAAAATGTTTTGCCTTAGTTTATTAATGTCTTTCTATTCTTCTTAGACATTTTTAGATAAAGATTATAGTCATACCTCCAGCTGTGTGGTTTCATCACATGCAGAAAAACTGTGTCATCTCTTTGCTTCTTACCTAAGTCATTCTCAGATATACACACACATACATACATATGTACAAATATGTATATATCCACATGTGTACATGTATGCTGATACTTGTGTTATTTTGTTAATGCTGCCATAACAAAATATCACAGATTAGTGGCTTAAACAACAGAAATTTACTTCTCACTGTTCTAGAAACTAGAAATCTGAGATCAAGTTAAAGGCAGGGTTGGTTTCTTCTGAGGCCTTGTCTTTTCCCTGTGTCTTCAGCTGTTCTTTTCTCTTTGAATGTCTATTTCTTAATATTGTTCTTATAGTGATATCAGTGATATTGGATAAGAGTCCACCCTAAAAACTTCATTTTAACTTAATTACCTTCAGAAAGAACTTATCTCCAAATATAGTCACATTCTGAGATACAAGGGTTAGGATTCCAATATATGAATATCAGTATGTGTTATATACATATACATTTACACCCAGAGAGAGTCACATATACATGTAATCCTTTCTTTAAAATGTATCATATTAACTTTCATCTCAATATGAGTCAAATTGGATAGGATCCTAGGTTACAATCACAAGTACTTTATAATTATATCAGACAATCTCAACCAAATACCACCTAATCAACAGCAAAACTAAGCTGACATATTCTCATAGCCCTTTCTATGGAATCATTGGTATCAGATTCCAGTTCAAAGCACTCTGCTCTGTCCTCAGATCTAGGCATTGGCAGCAATCTAATCACACCCTTTGGTTAGGAGACCTTGGAGAATGTGTTCAAATTCCTGGTGTCATTACCAGGCTTTTAGTGGGAGTGCATTTCTTCCCATTTTATTATTTCATTATTCATCCACAGCATGGACAGTGAACCCATTCTTTATTTCCTCAAAGAATACAGAGACTAGGCATTAACATTTATCAAGATTATACTTAAACTCAAGAATGAAAAAAGACAAACACGATTCAGAGAATAAGGTTCAGCTTTGGCAGATTGGGCTCTTCCTAGAACTAGCCCCAGCAATCTTTGTGGTCTTCCCTACCAGGCTGGTCCTGACTAAGCTTGGGCTCTGTTTTCATTTGACCCCTATCCTTCTGTGATTGATGTTCTTGAAGATGCCACCTCTCCTCAGTATCCAGGACCAAGAACCAGGGTAGAAAAGAGAGTCTCTCTTACGCTCATGTTTAGCCCTGCTTCCAGCTGACCTCATTTTCATTGCAAGGACATGTGTCCTTCAAAGTTAATCACATGTAGTTGGTTTTTTCTTTCCTTTCATTAATATTTTTCTTTAATCTGAAATTCCTTTAGTTACAATAGAGCAATCTGTTTAAAACATAGAGTATAACCTATGGACACCTCCAAAAATGGGATTATTAAATTTAAATAATCCATCAACATTACATATTTGGAGCATCTCTAATCACAATATATTCCAATCATAATTTTTCTGTATTTCTTTTCTTCTGTTTGAAAGGCTCTCCACACTGTTATTCACATGATTCCTTTCATTAAATGTCTCGTCTTAGGATCTCATTTGCTATATTATGATAATGCAACTTACCAACTTTTATCTCCTCATATTCCTTGTTTATTAAATGTACCCATTGCACTTTTCACTATTTTACATGATATGAATTTTTATTTACATGTTGTTTATTCTCTAATCTATTTTTCAGAGTCTAGAACAATGTCTGACACATATTGTTACTCAAATATGCCCTTAATGAATGAATATCGTAGATCAGAAACTGTGAAAAGCATTTTATTTAATTCAGTTAAAGGACACATGTAAAACAGAGACAGTATTTTTCATGCAAATGTTAGTTGGCGTTTGGATTATCTACTTTGTTCTTTCCTCTTAAAATTTTTCCTTTTCCTTCTATTAGTCTATTTTGCTATTCTTTTATAGCTTTCTGCATTAGATATGGATTTTCTGATGAACATAATGTCAGTAGCATCCCACATTTTTAAATATGTCATATTTTCATTATCAATATATCTTGTTTTTTCCTTATTTCTCTTTAACTTAACAGTAGTTTAATAACAATTTAAGAATGCCTAACTGCAATAGAGAGTTTATTTTTCTGTTATTTGTTTCTTAACAGAATGAAATGTTACAATATTCTATATGGAGATCTTTTTTTCACCAATATATGGCAGCATAAACATATGAAAAGAAGGAGAATTTTCTCTTATTTGTGAACAAGCTTAATACATAATTATCTGTAAAAATATTCTTTTTGAATGTATACTTTGTCTTTATGTCCTTTTCGATGTTTTCTTGACTAAAAATGTTTAACAGAAATGTATTGTCTTCCTAATGTTAGTATGATTCTACATTCCTCTCTTTGAATTACCTGTATGACAAGTTTTCAACTTGAGAATATTTGTTGCAAGATTACTATTTGCCTAGATAACACTTTTAAGTCTTCATTGTGAATTAAAGTTTATCAAGACAAAATTTACTTTTTTGTTTACTTTGCTTCCCCTTCCTGCACTCTGTATTTCTTGACGTTAAAATTACAACCCATGCTCTTTTCATGGGTATTGCCTAAAAGTATATCTGCCTATACTTTTATTTTTCACCTTTCTGAAAAAATTAGTAATATATTTAGCTTTCAAAAAACTTTACTGAAAGCCTTTTCTTTTTAAAGATATTTTAGGAGCATTTACAATCATCACTAAACACGTATTTAGTGTGGCTTTGTCATAATGTTCATGTTACAAACATATCATAGACAAACATGTATTTATGAATGCAAATGTGCATATATACACAGTCATATTCACATACACAAACATATGCAAAGCCTTTCCTTTTGTGGTCTGTCTTCATCACTCCCTGTGCCATTATGTACTTACTTTTAGATTGTTTTTGTTTTTAAGTAATATATTTAGCTTTGATAATTCCCTCTATATTATCTCCATCGTCTCTACATTTTTAGGTGCAAGCTCTTGGTTTCCTACTAGGAGAAATATTGGTTTTCACAATTAGTTAGTTGAGTTTGTTTACTCTAACCTTATATTCATATTTGTCCTTGGTTGTATTTCCTTGTTTCCATTTTATCCTGCCATGAAACACTATTGAAAAACCTAAGAGCTGTAGTGCTAGCCCTTAAAAGTAACTAGATCTTTTCATCCGGTTTTGTATAAGGAAATATTAACTTTAATAAATATAATTTAGCTTTTATCATTCTTTGTCGACTAACTCAGAACACATATGTTTTGAATAGAAAGTTTCAAATCTTCTTTAATTACAGAATAAAACATCTGGATTATAGTTTGTGATATTTTTCCTGTTTCTTTCACTTGGATTTCCTCTTGAAGGATCAAATTATACGCAAGTTCTGTCTTCTTTATCTTTATTTTCTTCCTTTCTTCTATTTTCCTTACTGTATTTTCATGGGATATATTCCATTTTTTTTTTTTTAAATTTCACAAGACCCTTTTCTTTATCTAGTGTAAATAATACTTACAGATACATTAGGGTAAGAAGTTTCTTGAGAAATAATTTATATACCATAAATTTCACCTGTTCAAATACATAACTCATTATGTTTAATAAATTTAAAGGATTGTGCATTTTCATCATGCCTAAAAGAAACTTTGTAGCAGCTAGCACACATTCCCAATTCTCCCACCCCCAAACCAAGGAACAATTAGACGGTCTTTATAGATTTTTTGTCTCTATAGATTTGCCATCCTGGAAATTTCAAATGAATCATATCATGCAATATGTTGTGCTTTGTGACTGACTTATTTCCCTAGAAATAAGAATTAGAAGAGAAATATAATAGGAATCCTTAGAATAATGTTTTTAAGATCCATGTATATTGTAGCATGTATAAGTACTTGATTTCTTTTTATTGCCATACTATAATCCATTGCATAGATATACCACATTTGTTTATCCATTCACCAGTTGATGTTCATTTGGGTTGTTGTCATTCTTTGCCTATTATTCATAATTATGAAAATTTGTATGCAAGAGTTTAAGTGTACATTTGCTTTAAATTATCTTGGGTAGACACTGGGGAGTGGGCTCAGACCCAGATGGTTTCCCTAGTGAATTCAACCTAAGATTTAAAAAGAATCAATATCAATCCTTCACAAACTCTTCCAGGAAATAGAAGAGGAAACACTCATCAACTCATTTTATGATGTCAGTATTATCTTGATAAAACCAGACAAAGACACCAAAAGAAAAGAAATCCAATTGTAAATAGACTAATAACTCATAACTATCGATGTAAAAATGCTAAACAAAATGCTAGCAAATCAAATTTAGCAATATGGGAGAGAGAGTATTGAAGCATCTATTCATTCTTGGGTTAATTCTTAGTGCTCATTTCTACAATGATTTTGTCCCCAATTCTTTATTGAGTTCAAGCAACTGTTTTTGCGAAATCTCAATTTTTTACACATAGACATTCTGATATTGTCTATATTTCATAGGTGCACTTAATATATTTTAGACTTTTCTTAATCAGTATGTATTTGTTTGCTTTATGGTATATTTTTCTGATATACTTTTATTATCAATGAAGATTTAAAAGATATTTCTCATTTTTTTGCATAATATTTCTGAATAGTTAGGGCTTCTTTGGAATCTTATTCTCTCCTTTATATTTAAATGAAATACGTGTGTAAACACTTGGAAAGATTATTTTTTTTATGCAGGTGTAGGGTTGTACTTGTGCATCTTTCTTAGATTTACACCTAGAGAGTTGTTATACTCTGTTGTTAATATAAATTTTGTTTTGATTTGTTGTTGTTGTTGATCTTTCTGTTTTTAAGTGCATGCTTTGATCACATACATGTGTGTGCATGCACACACACTGAAATCATTTTTAGTCAGTAGACTTATGCGTCAACAATTTTCTAGTAAAAAGAGTATGATAGTAGGAAATATGGGTCTATACAAAGAAATAAATAACACCTAAAATGTAACAACGAAAATAAGTATAGCAAATATTGGATTTTTAATTTTAATTTCTTTAAAAAATAAATGACTAAAGTCACCCTCTACTGATGCATTATGAGTTTAAACCATACACAAAAGTAAATATATAACAAAAATAACACAAAGAATGGGAGAGAAGAATTAGATAGTTACTATATGTAATATATGGCTCTTATATTACCAGTTATGTTGCATATTATTTTAGGTCTACTCTTGTACACTAACATTCATATTATACATGCGTATTATAATTCCTATGGTCACCATTGAGAAGAGAGAAGACCCACATTACCAATATCAGAAATAAAAGAAGGGCTATCGCTTGGTCTCCAAAAACATTAAAAGGATAATAATACAACGTTATAAACAACTCTTTTTAATAATTTTGATACTTAAAGGAAATACGCATCTGCTTAAAGATGCTCACATCAGAAGAAATGGATGACATGAGTAGTCTTTTATCTGTTAAATAAATTGAATTATTTCTTGAAAACCATCTGTATGAATAAAAACTTGGGAATTGTTTTCCAATGCGATAATCTCACCTTTCTCTCAGCCTGGAATGTGCCCAGAGTGCTGGATGAACTCTTCAATGATGCAGAAGAGGACAACATCTGGGAGATAACAGACGAACAACTTTGAAGAAACCTAGTTCCCTGGGTTACCTTGTAAAAAAGAGCCATCCACAAGTGGTAGTCAGCTGAACTCTGCAAGGTTATGACCAAGGACACTTTTTTCTTTGTTGAGCCATTCAGTTTCTGAATTCCTTTGTTACACCGGGGCAGTCTGTACTCTGAGTAATACAGATTCTCTCCCCAGAAGAATACAATCACATAATAAATGGTGCCTTCTTTTACATAAGTATTATTCCTGTAAATAAAACTGTACCTGTATGTCTGAGAACATTTAGCTAGTATTCCCAAATCTCACTGTCCTCTATCAGCAGCTCTACAGAATGTCTGCCAGCAACATGAACTTTGGATAGCCCCTGGTAATTTGTTTAATACTTTCTTTAATACAATAATAAACTCTATTTTTCAACTATTATAATAGTAGGATAATTTTGTAGAAAAATGTCCTATCATAGAGTGGTGATGAAAAATATGAACTCTAGAGTTAGACTGTCTGGGTTAAAATGGGAACTTGTTCTTTAACTAGTAGAATGATCATGAACCAGTTATTTAATGTCTCTGTGCCCCAGTCTTGGTAGCTGTAAAATTCAGCCTTTAGAAATATTTATTGAGGCACTGTTCTAAGTGCTTGGGGTACAACATTGAACAAAGTAAGCAAGTATTCTGAGCTCTTTGAGCTTACTTAAAGAGACAGCAAGAAACAAAAGGCATGCGTTAAATATATAAAATGTTAGGTGAAGATAACTTTTATGGAAAACAAATAAAACATGAAAGAGGGATAGGGATTATGAATAGGCACAATATTAAATAAGGTGGTAAAGATGTTCTTATGAAGAAAATACAACAAAAACCCTGAAGTTATCTACAAAAAGAAAGCTTCAGGATGAAGAAAAGAACATGCAAAATTTTCAAGTAGTATCACAACTAAAGTGTACAGAAAGAGATAGGTTTTATGGTCAAAACAAAGTAAACATGACAAATTTAATTATAAAGAATGAGTTCATAGTGTTGAGGAGTGAGGGCAAAATGCTTTTGGATGAGCGAGCTCTTGGAAAGGCTTAGTTTTTACTCTGATGAGAAATCTCTTAAGATTTGTGAAGAAAGTGACGTGATCCAACTCAATGTTTAACACTGTCACTCTGGCTTTTACATGGAAATTAGACTCAAGAAGAATAAGGCGAAAACAGAGACAAGCTATGTGGCTGCGATAATAATTTTAAGACTGAGATGATGGTTCCTTGGCCCAGGGTGAAAGCAGAGAAAGTGTTAAAAAAGTAGTCAGACTCCAAATATATCCTGTATTTAGAATCAGCATAATATACTGATGGATCGGATGTTAGGTAGGTGAGATGAAAAGAAAATTCCAAAATCAACCCTGAGAGTTTCACTGAAAAAGTAGAAAAAAGGCTTTCCAATATGTGAGATTAATATATGGATATTGCTAGTACCTACCTGAAAGTTATCTTATGAAGATAAACTATGTTAATTATATATGTAGAGTCCTTTGAATATTATCTGGCACATGGTAATTGCTCAGCAAAATAAGTTATTACAATTATATGTATCAATTATTTGGAAGCAAACACAGCTGTTCATATTTTTGGCATGATTTATTCTTGCCTTGTTTCCTATATCATATTTACATTAAATAGTATTTTGAAATGGTGCCATTAACAGGAAGATTATGTCTGATATGATTTCAGACCACATCTTACATGAGACATGACTTGCACTACTATAAAAAGGAAATTGCAGGGCAAATGTAAATAGACTAAATCTTTCAGAGTGCCCATAAATTATGTTACATGTTAGCAAGAGCATTATGTACATGCCTTCTAAACTATAATATAAAGAGGAGAGAGTAGTCTTAATTTAATTTAATTTAAATTAATTCAATTAGCATTTCCTTAACTTAAAAGTTATTGCAAAATCTTGGAATCTGTTGACCATCTTTGACAACACACACCAGCTGTGAACCATAGAAATAGTTATATATGATACCAAGGTAAAAACACAGTTTATAAAAAAGATCAGAAAAATGAAAAGAGCCTTTAAATAAATGAAATGACATAATGCTTATACAACATGTGAAATGAGCCAGAAAGCATATTACTAAAAAATAACTGTTTATCAAATATTTATCTCTAATTGTAAATAAAAACAAATAGGGATAATTGTAAATACAGAGTGTAGATGATAGGGATATCAAAACAAAAATGCCATACATTAAAATGGCATTGATATATAATGGAAATTTTTAAATAAAATAAGTAGAGGAAAATGATGCATGTTTGAAAGATTGATTATCAGATGACAGCTTTGAATTAGGGAAAAATGTTTAGCCTTTTAACTACTAAAAGTGAGGTTTCACTTTATTTCAAACATTTAAAAAGTTTAGGAAAAATTAAATATAATTTTATGAATAAAATAGTAAATATTTCAACAAAATAAATTTTATTATTATTGGTTGAACGAAAACAATCTATCTAGTTACAAATTTTAACATATAAAACCAAATACTTCGAAAATGGAGAAATATGTTCTTTAAAAAACTTTAAATAGCAGATAAAATTAAAACTGTAATTCCAGGCTCTATAGAGAAAAAATTTAAAAATAAAGGAAATTTAACACTCTCCCTGACTACAGTTTGTGGGTTGTCACAAAATCTAAATTCATTTCAATTCTTAGCTTTACAACTTGTCTCTGTTAAAAAACTTAGAACAAATAAGTTAAGAATTTAATTCAAGCATTAATTTTTAATGATCATAACAAATCTATGGAAATAAGGAGAAAGGCAATGATTCTTTGAAGTACACAGAATTTCAACATAGCAGCAGTTTAATGAAGCTTGTTGACACATCTCTGAAAGACAGCATTTTAAAATGTTTAGCAAACAACCACCAAAGTGGTATCATCGAATGTCAATTTTTAGCTTGACGAATTCATGACATTTCAGGGCCAAAGCATTACAAGAGAAGTATCTTGCTTTTTCTCATGTACCAAGAACACAATAATCTCACAGGTTTCAATGACAAACACATTCAAGGTTAAACTTATAAGTTTATGGTGAAACCTGCAAAAAAGTACAAAGAAAGCAATAGAAATGTTGCTTATATATACTATATGCACATGCATACATAGCTATCGATCTAGAAGAACACATACCAAATCGTTAACATTTTTACAATATTTTATTTCCTTAAGTTTTCAGTATTACTCAAATTTTCTCCAATATTAATATACCATATTCAAAATCCAAAATTATGGAGTGCTGAGTTTTTGTTTATTTGTGTGTTTCTGAATTAAATTAACCCAATGCAATTTATAAAACGTAAGTGAATATTCTTTAAGAAAAAACATTGCACATTAAAAATTTTGCAGGAATGGAATTCTTCTAATGATATTGGACAGAAGTTATTAGTACTGTCTTAGATGTTTTACATCCATCACCTGATTTAAACTTTACAATAAGTCTATGGACCTAGAGTTATTATTTATCTTGTGCAGTTGAGGAAACTGAGATTTAAAGTTTCAGTGACCTGTTAAGGGGTATGCAGCTAAAAGGGTAGGAGATCTAGAATCTAAATCTTTGAATGTTTGGTTCCAAAGAAGGTGCTGGCTATCATTGTGCTATATTTCTTCTCTACATAATAAATAAATGATTTCATTGTGCCAAAAATGGAACTCTTTTCCAAAGTAAAATTCTCTGAAGTTAGAGTATGCATGGGAATTTGTGTCATATACTTTAAAAGATTGAAACCACATTGTGTCATTTTGTGCATCAATAACCCTTAAAAACACATATATTTAGACCATAGGTTTGACATGCGCCTTCCAGTTACAATACAGATTTCTAAAGACATATTCCTGGAAATGTCCAACATCATATTTTGTCAAATAAAGGATGGTTCAACAAACATAGAAACAAATTAAAGAATTTAATTGTTGTTGGAGGACAGGCCAAGGAAATATCCTATAGAGAAGGAAGAAAAGATTATCTTAAAAGTTGAGCATCACTGTTATTTTAATTGCCTGGAGCCCTCCCCTCTTCTGCATGGCTCTACTGAGAGCATTTTTCACTTCTTTATTCCTCAGACTGTAAATGAGTGGATTCAGCATGGGGACCACAATGGTATAAAAAACAGAAGCCACTTGATCCTTTCCCAATGAGTAAGACTTACTTGGCTTTAAATAAGTAAAAATCATGGTGCCATAAAAGACAGCGACTCCCAGAAGATGGGAGGCACAAGTAGAGAAGGCTTTTTGCTTTCCTGAAGCGGAAGTAATTTTCAGGATAGTAGACAGAATGGACACATAGGACACAGATATTGTGATAAGAGACATCATTAATGTGGAGCCAGCGACAATGAATATCATGATTTCGATGTCTTGTGTGTCAGAGCATGACAGGGCTAAAATTGGGGATGTGTCACAGAAAAAGTGATGGATTACATTGGAGTTGCAGAAATGCAATCTGCTCATGCAAAATACATTGGTAAAAGAGTCTGTAAAGCCAATCAAATAGGACCCAAAGGTGAGGGAGCAGCAGAGTCTTGTAGACATAACAACTGGGTAGCGTAGAGGATTGCAGATAGCAACATAGCGATCATAGGCCATTGAGGAGAGAAGAAAACATTCAGTGGCACCCAAGAAGACAAAAAAGTACATCTGGGTGAAGCAGCTCATGTATGAAATACACTTGGTGGAAGTCATTAAGCCCTCTAAGGTTTTAGGTGTGATGACTGTTGAGTAACTGAGATCAAGAAATGACAGGTGACTGAGGAAAAAATACATGGGGGTGTGAAGCTGGACATTCAGGTGGATTATCAATATCATCCCTACATTCCCCAGCACAGTAATCAGGTATATCAGGAGAAACAGCATAAAGAGAACCAGCTGGGTCTCTTCAGAATCTGTCAATCCTATAAGGATGAAGTCAGGCAGATTTGTATTATTCCTTCTATTCATTGTGTTCAGCTTCTTTAAACTGTTGAGAAATCAAAGTGGATACTTAGCAGGGATGACTTGAAAAGGTTTGGGCTTACATGAAAAGTCTTGAATATTTATATCAGTTTAATCTTTCTAGAAATTGATAATAACGAGTGGTTTACAAAATACGATGGAAAAAATCTGATTGCCAAATATAGAAATAGGTATAAATTGATATTTGGACACGATATAACAAAAACTAACATTGCTCAATTAGAATAAATCTGACACTGTTCTAAATGCTTCTATTTATTAATGCATATTATCCATGTGATTCTAGCAAGATAGACTGACTGCAGAATAAATGCTTGTAAGACTATATTCCTGTTCATAATTAATTTCAGAAAACCCAAGAAAAAAATGCTAGATATATACTAAACAATGATGGAAATCAGTTTTAATATATTGTTTACTGTCCTTTTATTTCCAATATTATTTAATACTAATGATGAATGAATTTCAACTTTAGCAGGATATATTAAAACTATAAACCACATATTAGAATTAATTTCCAAAAGACATGATGTTTTCCTAACTTGACATCCCAAATCAAATTTCTTCCAAAAAATACATTTCTAAAACATGTACATTGCTTGTAGACTCTGATTCTATCTACTCTATATTTCTGTTTCCAAAAGTTCTGACATTGCTTAGGGTAAGGTCTAAATGATATGTGTATGCATATCTTCTGATAATGCCACCACTTTATTTGCTTCTATCTAAAATCCACTAAGTTGAGAATAGTACTTACTGTGAGCCACAGTTCATGTAACAAAACTGTCTTCCAGTGTCATTTGTCTAAAAATTTGTCAACTTCAAATTATTCACACAAATAAGATATGAAAAACATTTGAGTTGAAAATTTCTGTAATATAATATTTGGTTTTTGAGATAAATTCTTTTTAAATTTTAGTGCATTCATTTTTTGCTTTATTCTGAGGTAAAAATAAATCAATCTAGAAATGGAAAATTTGCCTGGAAGTTATGTTTAAAAAGAATATCAGAGACCTATTCTGAACATAAGTGGAGCAAAGTATGACTTTCCTCTCATCCTGAGAATTCTACGGCACCTAATATATGGGAGATTGATGATACTGCTACAGTTGGGCACCCCTGGGGACCAGTTTCAATGGAACATTGCTTGGCATGTTTCCAAGGAAAAATGTTCAGGGACTAAATGCAGCTACGTTACATTTTGAGAAAATAGCTGTCTTATCCCTTAGAAGCCACACATTGAAGAGCCTGATGGATTGGTCTTCCTTTGGATGCTCTAAATTTTTGAATGAGGTGGTGGAGATGTTATTTCTAGAGAAATACTTTGTTACTCCCTGACTGAAACTGTCAGGAATGGAAGGATATATTTTTCACAATGAAACACTTTTATACTTAAAAATGTGATGCTATCATAGTAGTAAATGTGTTCGTTGGGAAAAAAATTAGAATTCAACAAAATTCAAAGAACAAAATGAAAACAATGCCAAACTTTTGGAACATCTTGATGAATTTCTCCCAGTTATTTTCTTTTGTTCATATGATGCTTATGTGTGTATCTATATATTTGCATAATTATTATTCTACTGTATATTCAGTATCTAATTTTCATCTTATAATGAAAATTTCATCATATAACATGACCAATGTTATATTATCCTTAGATAAAATCCAGAGTTTTAAGTACTACACATTGAATGGTGGTCCATAAATAACTTCTTTTAGAAGTGTTCATTAGATGATAAATAGTTTTTTTTGGAAGAAGATTAGCCCTGAGCTAACATCCATGCCCATCTTCTTCTATTTTATATGTGGGACACCTAGCACAGCATGGCTTGCCAACTGGTGCCATGTCTGCATCGGGGATCCAAACCAGTGAACCTCAGGCCACCGAAGTGGAATGTGTGAACTTAACCACTGAGCCACAGGCCAGGCCCTGATAAATAGATATTTTGAGTCATCACAAGGACAATGTGGTGCAGGCTCTCCATTCTGGTTTGACAGTCACCCAATTCATCCACATAGCAATATTTCTGCAATTTCTTTTACTATGTTAGTATACTTGTTTTTTATTTTATAAAAGAAAAAGGAAAGCAGGAGGGTAAAATCAGTACTGAGATTAGTAAACATTTTATAGTTAATTTAGTGGCCAAAAACACATTTCTGTGTTTAACCAGATCAAATATTTTCTTAAATGTGAATGAAAAGAAATTAAAATATGAAAAGAAAGCTGAAATGTTTTATTGAGGATTATTTGTCCAAGATGAGGAAGCAAAGGAAGGATCTGAAAAGGGATAGACTGAGAATCAAATTAAAATATTCTTGTGAATCTTGTGTTAATCCATGGCATCATTATTACTTTTCATGTAGATCTAAAAGTGACTCTTACAGGAAAATCTGCTCTTACTCCAGAACTTCAGGAGATAATTTGTTGGTGTGGATAAAGGAACAATTTTGTATTATTATATCTTTGAGGAAATTTGGAGAGGCAATTCTTCTAGTATCAAAAACTTAGTACTAACTAAGACACGATTGTTTGGAGATTAAAAAGCTGGCATAACCCTATTTGACAATAGGTAACCCTGGGTGTTAAGCCAAATGAGAGCTAAGGCAATCTTCAATGTAAATTCCACCTCAATAGGCCTGGTGATTGCAAAATTACAAGGAGCAAGGTTTTCTTGACCATTACTTTCCCTACATTGAAATCCATTTTGTTCACATTTAGTGTGGTTTATGATTTCAGGGCTATTCTTGTACCATTTATTGTCATGGCAGAAACCAAAGTCTGATCAGAGATTTTAAATCTCTTGATTTCATGATGGAATAGGTTCATTCCCTAGCTCATTACAGTTTAAACTACGCTTCATATAGATAGATAGACAGATAGATAGATAGGGGCCAGTTTTAAGAGGTTACCAGGAAAAGCACAGTAAATGAGGGCATGATCCTTATGCAGACTTAAGTCCATACCTTCTCCACTGTAAGAGTTTCTAGAGATTTAGTCATCCTCCTCTTCCTGGCACTGAGAGGGAGACATCCTTACAAATGGAGAATTCCCTTAAAAATGTCTCTTAAAAAAGGGTAACTTCTACTAGCTATATTTAGATAGCTTCTCTATCCATCCCTCCACATCCATATTTTGAAAGGCAAATATGATCAAAATCTTAACTGGTTCTACAGCACGTTCTCCAATTATCAGATAATAATCTTCAATTCATTTCTGAATGGATGGCTAATCTTTGTGTGTGTATGAGAGCAAGTCTGATCTATATGATATCAAAACGTCAATTTCATTTAATTTGTTTTATTTTCATTGAATAATTGTTCTTCAGGAATTTTTGCAACTGCTTGAAATAAAACAACTTATGAAAAATAATCTTATTTGAAAAATTTTGATGGAAAAGGTATCCGAAAGGTGGTATAATAGAACACAAACTCAAGGAATACAACTGATTCACAGGAACGTTACAAAGGCATTACAGATTTGCCATTCCAAAAAAAAACTATGTTTTTATTTTGATGCCTGATACAGCAAACATATTTTAAATTGAATGTCTTTTTTCAGCATAAAACAAGAAGGTATTTGGCAAATTTCACATACTATGATCACTTCTTGACATAATCACAATACTATGGAGTCGATCATTGGGATTGGTCAAGAGAAAGAGTTCTAGGAGAATCCCGCAGAAAGAATGACAGAAGAAAAGGTAAAGATATGCATGGCCCATTCTGGAAAGATGTGAATCACAGGGCCTAGAAGGTACAGAAAGAGCAGTTAGAAGAGAGAATGATAGGAGGTATGCCACGGACAAATATGAAGAGCATATTGAAAAATATATATAGACATTTATTCATAACTTTGGACAAATAAAATATATTACTACTGCTTATGGTATGCAAGAAAAATGTGATGTACTTTTGCTCCTAGAAAGAAACAATCAAAAAAACATTACCAACCTAAAAAGAACAATTCATATGTAATTTTATTAATACGAATAAAATATTACTTGGAAATTATCTATAGAAGAATGTATATTCAATAGAAGTGAAAATAAAAGTAATACATACAATTAAAACCAGGGTAAATAAAAATAAGATGCAAAGTTCATGATGTTTCACACAAGTATAATAAAAATGAGCACTGTATTTTAGAATACATGAATAAAAATCCTTGATATAAAAAGAAAAATAACTAAACGTAATCAGTTTAATAATTCTCAATGATGATTACGAGAAATCTTCAGAGCAACCCATCTGATTCAGACACTATACTTAGAAAGAAACAAATCTCACAAAGGTCTGAGAAAAGGGAATGAGTGATGAGATAGACAGTCTCAATATGTCCCTAAAACAATGCATAGCATGTTTTATAAGTTGTCACTGATAATAGTTTATAATGTAAACTATTACATTGTAAAATGAAGTATACAGAAGACAATAGAGATCAGAGTAATATAGATCAGAGAAGAAAATTAAATATGTGAAAATCAAATATATACATATGCACACATAGATCTCTTCACATGAATTACCTTCAACCACTCCCAAGACTGAAGACTGATTCTCTCTCTCTCCCTCTCTTTTTTTTTTGCTCAAGAAGATTTGCCCTGAGCTGACATCTATTGCCAGTCTTCCACTCTTTTCGTTTTATGTGAGCCACGATCACAGCCTGCCAGCTAAGCCACTAACACCGTTTCTCTTTTAAGAAGTTTGTTTGTAATGCATGATATAAGAGAATGCCTAACAATTATTTAAAATCATATACACAAGGTATAATTCTGTGTATACTTGTTTCCATAATTTAACCATTCAGGAAAATCATTTGTAAAGGAATATGTCTGTTAATTACCATGCCATTTTTCATACATAAGTAAGAAATGTTTTTTTAAAGCATTCGAGAAACAAAACTTTCAAATAACCTAATATTTTTTGAATGCCGATATGCACACTATTGTCCAAATATCAAAGAAAGATATGCACATGAGTAAGATAGAACCCTTGACCTTAATGACTTAATCACTCTCCTTTCACAAGAAAACAAAAAGCAAAGAAAATATTTACTTACATATTTTGCATGTAACACTTTTGCTAGATGTGTGGAGAGCACAAATGTGACCAAGTGAACTCTCAGAGAGTTTACAATTGTGATGGAGAAAGAGAAATATTATAAATATTTATTTTCTTTGAAGAGCACCTCATCAAATTGATCTTTAGTTCCTTTCAACATACATTTTAAATGTGATCGCCTAACTCTATTGATTTCTGCACAATGATTCACGCAGAGTAAAGGCAGTACTGAGGGATACATCTTGGCCAGAAATACAACCATACATCCATGGACAGCTAATCTTCGACAAAGGAGCCAATAACATTCAATGGAGAAAGGAAAGCCTCTTCAACAAACAGTGCTGGGAAAACTGTACAGCCAAATGCAAAAGAATGAAAGTAGACTGTTTTCTTATGCCATATAAAAAGTTAACTCAATGGACTAAAGACTTGAATGTAAGACCTTAAGCCATAGAACTCCTATAAGAAAATATAGGCATTACACTCTTTCACATTGGTCTTAGCAGTATCTTTTTGAATATCTTGTGTACTCAGGCATAGAAAACAAAGAAAAAGTAAACAAATGGGACTACATCACACTGCAGAGCTTCTGCAAGGCAAAGAAAACTATGACAAAATGAAAAGACAACACAACAATAGGGATAAAATATTTGCAAATCATACATCCGAAAAGGAGTTAATCTCCAAAATATATAAAGAACTCATACAACTGAACAACAAAGAAATAACCCAATCAAAAGTTGAGCAGAGGATATAACAGACATTTTTCCAAAGAAGATGTGCTGGTGGCCAAGAGGCACATGAAAAAATGTTCAATATTACTAATCATTAGGGAAATGCAAATCAAAACCACAATAAGATATCACCTTACACGTGTCAGAATAGGTATAATTACCAAGACAATGAATAACAAATTTTGGAGAGGATGTGGATAAAATGGAACCCTCATACACTGCTGATGGGAAAATAAACTGGTGCAGCCACTATGGAAAACAGTGTGGAGATTTCTCAAAAAAAAAAAAAAATAGAAATACCATATGATGAAGCTACCCCTCTACTGAGTATTTAGCTGAAGAACTTGCAATTAACAATTTAAAGAGGCATGAAACCCATGCTTATTGCAGCATTATTCAAAAAGCCAAGACGTGGAAGCAACCCAAGTGCCCATCAGCAGATGAATGGATAAAGAAGATGTGGTATATGTGTATAATGGAATACTACTCAGCCATAAGAAAAGACAAAATCTTCCCATTTGCAACCACTTTGATGGACCTCAAGGGTATTAGGTTAAGCAAAATAAAGCCAGACAGGGAAAGACAAACACCGCCCATGATTTCACTGATATGTGGAATACAAACAAACACATGGACAAAGAGAACAGATTAGTAGGTACCAGAGAGGAAGGAATTTGAGGAGGTGGATAAAGGCGAAAAAGAGCACATATTTACAGTGATATCTTCAGTTGGCAATGAGAATATTTTCCAGCTTCAGCAAGGAGTCCTTTCTCAGAATTTGTCCCAGTGATGTAGTGTTGTCTGTGGAAAATTAAAAAATAAGATGAATCTTCTTTTCTGGCCATAGAGGGTTTGTGTAAAGCCTATTCATAGTCTTCAAATTCTCACTAAGTGTAAATTGGGTATTTAGATATTCTTTTCCTATGAAGAATACGTGATTGAGTCAGTTGGCCAAAACTCAGTGTGTTACAAAATCAATCATAAAGTTCCCATTGGCACTTGCTGTCTGATAAACTGCTGTCTGAAACTACTCGGAACAACAGGGGCACTCTATTTAGAGTCAGAAAACATGACGCTCTTGTTATGCCCATTAGTGTCTAATTTTACCTCTCTGGCAGTGGAGATGGGTGGTGCTTTGCCAAGCCAGTGGAGGTCAGAGATCTGGAACCACCTATTATCTCCAAATACAAGTACAGTGAAAGGATTGAAAAGGACTATAACCTCCTGACTGAGAAAAACTGTTGAGGGCCAAAGGTGGAAGAAATGTTTTCCCAAATGAGTAAAGATGAGCAGAGTCTCTTGCATGGATAATGACTGTTACAGAAACAATAACAAATTGATTTGGAAACAAAAGTTAATCAACAGGAATGTAGTAATTCGGGGCTGGAGATATTAAATTCATGCTTAAAGTAGTTCTCCCCTTAAAGTTCATGGAGGAGGGTTAAAATTGAGACATGTTAAATTATTAAATATTGCAATAAGAAAGATTTTTAACTCAAATATTTTTATAGATACTTCTTCTTAATCCTTGTTTGTAGTGTTCATTAATGAGCTAGGTTTGCCTATGCAAGGGCTGCCATAGCGTCTTAGAGAAAAATCATAATTTTAATAAAGTAATCTTTGTTTCAATAATACAAAGTAGTCTTTGTCTTCTTAAAATTTACCTCCGTGTAAAAATGTCTACTTTTACAGTGAAAACTAGTATCCCTTAAAGATGAGAAAATGAGTAGAACATGTCAAGATGATGTTAACAATGCATGATTTACTGAAAAGATTTATTCAGGGGAATTTTAGAAAATAAAATGAGACGCATAAGAAATCAGCAAATAAGGAATTAGAACATTTTCCTTCAGGTGATATCAAACCCTTGAGTGTTTCTTCTTCTAGGACACCCATGCACTTCCCAGGTATTTGGGAAATGAAGAGTAGATGAAATTACATTACATAATGAAACTGAAGGAACTCTGCTCTACCATGGAAGAATTGTTTGGAAAAATACACCAAATTAATTGCAAACAGGAGCATTTAACTAGCAAGTAAGTGTAAAGAGGGAAAAGAGTTATTCCCACAGGGAAGAAGTGAATATTTCCTCAATAAAGAACACTTGCTCTTTAAAAAGCAAATTAGGAACTGGCCCAGTGGCATAGTGGTTGGGTTCACAGGCTCCAATTTGCTGACCCAGGGTTCATGGGTTAGGATCCTGGGCACGAACTTACACCCTGCTCATCAAGCCATGCTGTGACAGTGTCCCATATACAAAGTGGAGGAGGACTGGCACAGATGTTAGCTCAGCAACAATCCTCCTCAAGCAAAAAGAGGAAGATTGGCAACAGATATTAGCTCAGGGGCAGTCTTCCTCACCAAAAAAAGGAGCAAATTAAGTTATTGTTTAAAAATGCTAAAGATCCTAAATAATTTAATATTTAAAATTACAAAAATATCATCAATGAGAAAGAAGTGACTTCAGCAAAATTGAAAAAAGTAAATATGAACTATTGATATGTTGACATTCTATTTCGATTCAAGGTTATTTTTAATTTAAGGATGGAGATTCAATAAACAATATCAAACAAGTAAAATAATGAGTATGTGTTGGTTGAAGATGCATTCATTATTTAAGACAGCACCTGTAGATTTCTGACTTTCTGAATTACAAAATTAAATTAAAATCAGTTTGAAACATTTTAGGTATGTATATTCCCAACTTTATTGTTAATTATAATAATGTTAAAAATTAGTCATTTTACTAAAAAAATAATCAAAGAATGACATATTGCATTCAAATTAATTAAACATATTTTGCTACACTGATAATAAAGTAAGTGTAGCCTTTATAAATAAAGGAATTTCTATGAAAAGGGTACTTCTTTTATTAGGGAATTTCCTTTTATTGTGGAAAATATGAAGCATTAATTTCATCCAATTTATAATTTCCTGGAAAAAATATTTGGCAAAACTTTTTTGGATCATATCCTATTATTGTTTATGTTACCCAATGAAGTCAGGCCATAAACATGGCAGGATTTGGACACAACATCTGACTACATTTGTTAAACTTTTTTAATATTGACTTTACTTTTCCTTGGAAACATTTAATTTTGGCTCAAAGTAGGGGAGCAGAATTTGCCACCTCAAGATATGTCTCCTTGGCATGAGAATTATTTTTGGCTGGTTATTTTTTAAAAACTGAAGACATGGGAGAAGCTCTGAAAACCAAGAGGAAGTTACACTTTGTAAGAGATGTTTACATTAGTAAGGGAATCTCCATTTGTAAAGGTGCCTATTTCTCTGTACCAGGAAGAGGGGGTAACTTTATCTGTATAAACTCTCATCAGTAAGAAAGGCAAGGACTTAAATCTGCATAGTAACCTTACTTTTGTTTACTGTGATCTTTCTGACAATCTCCCATAACTGTCTCCCTACAGCCCCAAAATCCTCCTTTGTCTTTGGCTGAAGATAGTATTTAAGGTGAGAATCATGGCCATTCTGGCAAGTTTATCAGTTTTTCTGGGTTTCCGCCACGTATACATGTTATAAAGCTTTGTTTGATTTTCTCCTGTTGTTCTGTCTCACATCAATTTAATTCTTAGACCAATCAGAAGGACCTAGAGGGTAGAGAAGTTGTCTTCCTCTTCTGCAATGCCTAAATATTACTAGGATTAAAAATAGTTAAGTGCCAAAGTTGTATTTTTTTCAGCAATAAGATTCATTTTAATTTAACAAATTAGAATGAGAATTACTGGATCCTCATTGATGAAGATTTTAGGCCAGTTAATTTTCAAACTGCAGATGAGAAGCAGGCTCCTCCAAGAAGCAGAGTTTGCTTGCCCTTTGAGAGACATTTGCATTTGTGAAGGAAATCTCCATGCCTCCCCCTCTGCACCAGGAGGAAGGGGGTCTGGCCTTATCTCTGGAAACTCTTAATGGGGAGGGCAAGAACTTAAGCTGGTTACTGTCTGGCAACCTCATGTAACTGATTCAGGGTGGTGGCTTCTGGCCTTTACTTAATCAGATTTGATTCTTATCTAAAAGTTGTGGGACTACCCAATGGCCAGATCCCTCCTGCACTGATACCATTTTAGCTTTTTTCCACGTTCTTTCCTCTGTCTTGTAAAGAGATGGCTCACATACCTTAGCCTTACTCTCCACCCATGTTTGCAGCAGAAGCGGCAGCAGCAGCAGCTCCTCCTGCCCCTGGGCCCTGTCCCCATGCAGAAGCCTGAATGCCCATGGGTCCTGTCCCCATGCTATCCCACACTATTCTCTAAATAAAAAGCACTGCTGCCAGATCTTGAGAGTCCAAGAAATCTTTCTTTCGACGACTCGGCTCACCAACCCTGCATCACACATGAAATTGAAAATTAAAGATTTGTCTTTTATTTTCTCATTGTATTTATAATTACCCTCTCTCACTTGATAGAAAACAACCAATTCTAATAATAATTTATTCTTTTAATTTAATTCAGAATCATGTTTGGAGTAGCATATTGGGGAGAACCTTGTGCTATATTCTTTATAGAATGAAGCGTAGAATGTAATGTCAAGGGGAGAAAAGACATGCATGCAAATATTCAGTACAACACTGTCTTGTAACTTATAGGACAGTTATATTATTGACTACATTGATTTGGAAAAACTCATAGAAGTTAGTCAATTGATAACTGAATTGGTGTTTTCACTGGAATAGCTCACCTGCATTCTCCTTTCTCGCACTGTGAAGTGAAATAAAAATGTCTAGCTATAGGGATCTTATTGGTCTGATTAGAATGCAAATCTAACATAGTAAAACATTTAAGCATTTTGTTTATTGAATTAATTCTTTTTCAGCAGATGACTTTCTAGCTCCTGGTTTCACATCAAATCTCCCAGAATCACAGAATACATGTGTCAGGAAGTAACTGAGAAATTATAAGGACAAAAGCCCATGTCCCAATCCAATTATAAAAGAGGAAAATGCAGCCAAAAACTGTAAGCCCACAGAGAGAAAATATTTTGAAAGTTATAGAAGCTAACTTCACTATAAGGATGGACTTTGTTCTCTTGGGCTTTTCTGATATTCCCAATTTCCACTGGTTTCTTTTTGGCATATTCTTAGTCATCTATATGATTATCCTATTGGGAAATGGCATCACAATTCTAATAACAAGAGTAGATTCCACTCTTCATACCCGCATGTATTTTTTCCTCACCAATTTTTCCTTCCTAGGAATCTGCTATGTATCTGTCACAATTCCAAGAATGCTCATGGACCTTTGGACTCAGAAAGGAGCTATTTATTTCTTTTTTTGCCTGTGCTACACAAATATGCTCCTAACTTGTGCTGGGAACCGCTGAGTGTTCCCTTCTGGCAATGATGGCCTATGATCGCTATGTGGCCATTTGTAACCCTCTGCACTATCCTCTAGTCATGAACCACAAGGTCTGTGTCCAGCTGGTGGTTGCCTCCTGTATCAGTGGACTTCCAGTCAAGATAGGAACAACATGCCAGATTTTCTCTCTGCCGTTTTGTGGTTTCAATCAAATCAGTGACTTAGGGAGTCTCAATATCCTTATCTCTAAAGAATAGGCAGGTTAGAAACAGTTAGTGAAAGTTGTTTTAGGAAGAACAACAAAGATAGTGGAGGTGAACACAGAACACAGAGTAAAACTAAATAACCAACATCTTCTCTCCCTCTCCCCACACACATGCACACAGGTATTGAACACAGTCCAGACTGTCCCTGCTTTCCCAGGCTTAACCCCATTAAATGTTTCTATCTGAATCAGTGTTCTCAAATTAATTCTTCTGAATAAAACCATCTTATGTTTTCCACTTAGTATCCTATCAAAAGATATCTGTTTAACTCCAATGAGCACAATAACAGTTCTAACACTTTTTTAACTGTGTAATAATGTGAACTGAATGGTAGAGACATTTATGCTCAAGATCAAATTATGAGAGAAAAACGAAGGATTGAAATAGGTAGCTGAAAATGTATATGAAAACATTTTATGAGAGTGCAAATGAATGAGAAAATGCAGATGAAGTACAACAGGATTGTCAAGAAGTGCACTTAATTAAATGCAAGATCATATGGGAAAGCTCTGGGTCTGTCTCCACAGTTGCCAATGTTCCAGAGCTTGTGCTGAGTGGAGCTCATTTTGTTTATGCTGGGCCGTATTCAGAAAATATAATGGAATAGCCCTAGAGGTAATATCAGGGGTTTTCACGTGGATAGTCAATGGGATCTAAACTGCGAAATTAGGAAATACATAAATAACAACATTCTTAAATTAGAAAGAATCAATCTGGACATTCTGAGACAATTCAAAGAGAAAGCATGTCAAGAAAGTAAAACGAAAACGCATGCTAAATTTCCCTTTCCACAGATGAAACACCAGGAAAAACCACCAGAAGAAATTCTAACTGAATTGATGAAATTTGTTCTCTTGGACTTTGCTGACATTCCCCATCTCGAGTTGTTTCTTTCTTTTTTTTTTTTTAAGATTGACACCTGACCTAACACCTGTTGCCAATCTTCTTTTTTTTTTCTTCTCCCCAAAACCCCCTGTACAGAGCTGTATATTCTAGTTGTAGGTCCTTCTGGTTGTGCTATGTGGTATGCCACCTTAGCATGGCCTGATAAGTGGTGCCCTGTCCTTGCCCAGGATCCAAACTGGTGAAACCTCAGCCCACCAAAGCGGCACATGCGAACTCAACCACTGTGCCATGAGGCTGGCTCCTCCACTCCTTTCTATCTGGATTGTTCTTAGACATTTATATCATTATCTTGATGGGCAATGGAACCATATTTTAAATAACTAAGCTGAATCCTATTCTTCAGACCCCCATGTACTTTTTCCTTGGCCATTTTGGCTTCTGGGAAATCTGTTATGTTTCAATTATGCTCCCCAAATCTTGGAACCCAAATAGAACAATTTTTTTTTTATTCTAGTCAAATCTTTGAGCCTTTGGGATAAATTTACCAGGCAGATATTCAGAAATTTTATCATCAATGAAATTCCTTCTACTTTGTCTTTATTAATTAAATAGCCAATAGGTTAAAAAAATGTTTATCAAACATTTGCTGCACATTTGGATAAGTCAAAGGTCTTGAATTATAATGCCTGATGACAATGCTGTTTATTTTACTTTGATAGATAAATGCAACCAAAATGGTTTCAAATATAATGCATGCACAAATAGTAAGAGCTATAGTTGTGTCATGTGAAATGTAAGGTATACCTTGTACTTGTAAAGGGTTTCATGGAAGAATTGAGAAATTAGCAAAAAATACAACTCAAAATTTGGTGGTGACATATCACTGAGAAAATGTGATATAAATGTTTCTGCCTTAGGATTCTGTTTGTTAATGTGAGGAGTAAAATAGACTAATTTTGCTCTGCACACAAAAAAATGAAAAATAAAAGTGCATAATCCTCAAATCCATCACTTTCATTCAAATTCAAACCTAGTCTTAAATATGTTGATGTATTTAGAATTTAGCATGTGTTCCCCATTAGACCATAGTTGTGTTCTTTAAGTCCAGGAAATAAAATGCTGGAAATTAATGGAGAATAGAACTCTTATGTACTAATTTCCCCAAATCCCTTTAGTCTGTAGAATTACAAAACAGGCCAAAAAAGATAAATGATGAATTTCACAATTTTCAGAGTTGGAATATAAAAAAACCCTGGCAGATGCAAATCTCTCTTCAATGATGGGATGTGTTTTGGATTTTCTGATATTCCTAATCTCCAAATGGTTCTTTTTGTGATATTTTTCTTTGTCTATGTGATAATACTGGTGGAATTATTATCATTATTCTCATAACCAGGGTTGATCAGGCTTTACAGAATCTGATGTATTTTTTCCTCAATAATTTTTCCTTCTTGGAAATCTGTTATGTATATGTCACTCTTCCTAGAATACTTATACTCTGTTGGACACAGAAAAGAAGCAATTCTTTGTTTGCCTGTGCAACACAAATGAGTTTTGTCCTTAGGCTTGGAAACATAGAGTGCCTCCTTCTTGCTGTGATGGCCTTTGACTATGTGGCCATTTGTAACCCTCTGTACTATCTGCTAGTCATAAACCACAAGGTCTCTATCCAGCTGGTGGCTGCCTCCTAGATCACTGGGATTCCAGTTGAGATAGGGCAAATATACCAGATTTTCTCTCTCTCTTTTTGTAGATCCAACCAAATTAATCACATCTTCTGTGACGTCACACCAATGCTCAAGCTGACCTGGGGGGCACTTTTCTGAATGAGATTTTGCTCTTTACTGTTGCTGTGCTGTTTGTTATGATCTCTTTTCTGTTGATACTTGGTTCCTACTGTCAAATCTTTTCCACCATTATGAAGTTACCATTAGCAATAGATCTAGCCAGTCTTATCCATCTGTTCATCTCACATCATAGTTGTGGCTTTATTCTTTGGATGTGGAATCATTACATATTTATGACCCAAGAACAGACTTCAAGCACAGACAAGTTTCTCTCTCTTTTCTATAACATTGTTACCCCAATGTTTAATCACAAAACATACACTCTAAGAAATAAGAATGCCCTGATTACCTTTAGACAATTGCTGGCTTCATTTTTAACATATTAGCTGCTGATTTGAACTCCTCGTCTGTCTTCTTATTTAATTCTGTCATTGTATAATTGGAAATTAATGTTTAGTGTGCTTTTTTTACTTTACTATAGATTATCTTTACCCATTCCTGAGCTTGCTGTTTTATGCTGGACTTTCTGATATCAGAATCATATCCATAGGATTGTCTTGTTGATAAGAAATTAAGTAGCCAGCCAATCTCATATTCAGTGTATTAGGCTATTTCTCCCACAGATGTACTGGTGGCTTGGGACTTTTTATGAAAAAATGTATTATCTTTTATCAAGTAATTGACATTATATACTTTTTTTCTTCCTAAAAACCATAGTGAATGTTTTTGTTACTTTCCCCATTATGTAACTGTGATTTAAGTTTTTCTTTTCATACAGTTATTAGATAGTAAAGAATACATATACTATATATATATATAACCCTTTGCAGAATATTTGTTAAATGTCTATGTGTTTTTAATTTTATAATTTTTACCACTCAGCAAATTTCATTTGCCTCTTTATGAATTAGAGAACACATAAGGAAAGATTAAAAATAGAAACTCTGCATAATGTTACTTGGACATTGGTGATATGGCAATGAATGTTTTACGTTCTTCTGCTCTCTACATATCAGTCAGATTATCTCTTTGCAGACATGTTTTGTTTATATGACTGAATCACGACTAGTGATATCTTATTTGTATTAACTTATTGTTTACTAACACAAAAAATATGAATGCTTTTGATGTATACAATATGTATGAGATTGAATTATTTTACATCCATGTGGATCCACTCATTTTCTAAGATTTCTTGACCTAATTTTTATTCTTTTTGTAGAATATATAATCAAAATTAAATGCTTGGAAAATTTACTGCATTATTTTCTCAAGTCCTCCTATTGGAAAGGATGATATCTGAAAAGAGATAATCATACTGAACAAACGACAACTTACCATTTAGAAATAAAAGTCTTGGGGCCGGCCCCGTGGCCAAGCGATTAAGTTCACATGCTCCGCTTTGGCAGCCCAGGGTTTTGCCAGCTCGGATCCTGGGCATGGACCTAGTCGCTCTCATAAAGCTGTGCTAAGGTGGCCTCCAACATAGCAAAACCAGAAGGACTTACAATTAGAATATACAACTATCTACTGTGGGGTTTTGGGGAGAAGAAGAAGAAAAATAAAAGAAGATTGGCAACAGATGTTAGTTCAACTGTAAAAAAACAAAAACAAAGCAAAGTCTTGTATTCCTTCAGATATTTCACATTGAAATATAGGCCACCTAATTAGATTCATTTGCAATCAAACTAGATTGGGAAACAATGCAATTTGCGTAGGTTTTTTTTTTTTAATCTGTCTCTTCTTTAATATAATATGTGTTTAAACTATTTATTTTTACATAACCATAATTTATCCATCAGCGAGTTCTCTTGTTTAAGTAGATATTGTAGATATTGTGGCATCAATAAAGTCATCTGAAAAACACACATAAAATAAAGAAATCATTTCAGAGGAGAGAATGTTCAGATGATAGTGACAGATGGCAATTGTGATTATAACATATTATCTATCTAGAGGAATAATGGAAGAAAAGGTCAGAATGATGGTTTTGTAGCCATTTTGAAGTGCCCTGTTTCAATTTTCTATCACAACCTAACAAATTTCATCCAAAGTTTATAGCTTAGTACAACATCACTTTATTATATCTCATAGATGTATAGGTCTGAAATTGAGGCAGTGATCAGCTGCATGATTATTCTGTCCCATGTTGTATTGACTGTGGTCGCTAATAAACATATTGTGACTAGTCTGATTTGTAATGTCTAAAATGTCTTCATATTACTGTAGCATGTGATCGCAATGGTGCATTACAGTAAGAAATTCTAGCTCTTCTGTAACTTACATACTCATGGGAAGAAACAAATAATTAGATAAATGAATTAATAAGATACTTTAGCTTAAAATTATGTTATAAATAATATACAGTAAAGTGATTGATAGTGCATTTGTGATAGTAGAATGCTATTTAATTTGGCTTAGGTAATCAGAGTTTAAAGAACACTTTCCAACAAAGATGGCACTAAAATACCTTCTTTTAACTCACCAATAGACCTTTCACTAACAGAACAGGATCTTACTTATTATTAATTAAAAAACGATAGCTAAGTGCAGAATATGAAGAAAGGATAAGAAACAGGAGAGGAAGTGTCCCTCCACTCACTATTCCATATAGGGTACAGCACACGTATGCGGCAATAGGGAAGAGAAGTGTTTTGTAATGTGGGCTGATAAACATAATTAAGTGAAAAGATGTCTCTCTCCAATTGATGACAAGAAGAGGATTCTCTCTTACAGTTTTTATTCAACATAATACTAGTCTCTGCAGTGAACAATAAGAAAAAAATATATGCATGAGAATTGGAAAGGTAGATATTAATGTAATTATTTGAAGATGATATAAATGCATATATAGGAAATATTCAAGATTCTACAATTAAATTATTGGAGTTAATAAATGAGTTCAACACGTTGGATACAGACTTAATAAACAAAATCAATTTATTTCCATATAAAAGAAGCCAAAATAAGTTGACGTTAAAAATGCTATTTAAATGGGATGAAATACGTCTCATACTTAAGAGTAATTCTAATAAAAATGTACAGAAAATCTACACGTTAATTTGAGAGAAATCTAAGATAAGTATGTAAACTAATTGCTATGGCATGTACATGTATTAGAACACTCAATATTGAAAAGATATCAAGGGATCTCATCAAGATGGTGCCGTGAGCAGACGTTGAACTCGCCTCCTCCCACGCACACAACTAGGTTACAACAATTTTGAGAAGAATCAGCCTGGATTGAAAACTGAAAACTGGATAAAAATAACCCCCATGACAAGGGATAGTCCTGATGAAGGCAGAAGAGGCAGTAACTCCGGCCAGAGAGGAAAAAAGCCACCTTTGCGAGCAGCGGAGCTTCTCAGCTGGCCAGGTGGGAGCGACCCTAAGGTACGAGCCCTCCCTGGTGGAGTGAGGTTCGGAATGGGGACAATACTGCTATAACCATCCTTCGGACTCAGCCCATCTGAGACGGGGGTCTTACTGTCTGCCTTTGCTGGCTATTAACTGCAGCGAGGACACCCCCAGAAAAGCTATCGACCCCAAAGCTGAAAAGATCTGAGTCTTAAAGGGCCCACGCACAAACTCATTCATTGCAGCAAGCTAAAATCACCAGAGAGAAGGCTGACTGTCCTTTGGTGAAACGAGACTCACCTGGTGGGCTCTGGGGGCATCTTGGTGAGAGGAGGGTCCTCTCCGGAGACTGAGACATTGGTGGGGGCCATTGTTCTGAGCTGATCCAGGCGTGCTAATATGGACACCTGTGGGGGCCATTGAAGTGCATTCCTTGGGCTGTTAGCCCAGGAGTCTGCCATACCCACTAGAGCACAGATTTAATCCCTGCCCTAGGGACTGACCACACCTAACAGCAAGCCCTCAGGCTATTTTTCAGCCTCCATTGACTGAGTGCCTTGATCCTCTACAGGCAGGCAAGGGTGTCTACCTCTGTGGGGCAGAGCCTGTGTGAGGACCAGGTGAACTGTGGGGGGCACTGGGGGAGAGATGGGAGCCACTGCAGTGTGGTGTTGGGGCATGCTCCACGGGTTTGAGAAGGCTGCAGGGACCAGGACTGTGTTGACAGTGTATGTGGTCAGGTTGGGGGTGAGGCTTATCAGAGGACCAGGAATGTGTTACAGTGTATGTCGTCAGGTGGGTGGTGAGGCTTATCAGCTACAAAAGACATGTGCTTCACAAACAGCCATAGAAAGGATCAGCCTCACCTTCCAAAGCCTGAAACAATTGGGTGCCCCCATGCCAAGGGCTAGCCCCACTCAGCTGCACTCCTAAGAGAACTGACAACAGCCTTGTTGGCCTCAGGCCTATCACAACTGTAGCCCCTGAGCCTGGCAACCAGCTACACTGGGTACCAACTCAATTAAGAAGACAATTGCAATAAGAGTATGTTGATAAACTTTGTAGCCAACAGTGCTGAGGCCCCCCCCAGACTGGATTTACAAACAGCTGACCAGGGAAGGAAAGATCAGACTCCTGGGGTACCTGCAGTGGGAACAACCCTGCCATAGCAGAAGAACACAAGTAGCCCACAAAGGGGTCAGTCCTGGTTCTTATGGACTAGTGATGAGAGGGAAGCACATTACTGGGCCTCATAAGGCATCTCATATGTAAGACCCCTTCTCCAAGATCAAGAGACATAGCTGACTCACCTAGTACAAGAAAATAGCACAGAGAAAGAGGCATAATGAGGAGGCAAAGGAATACTTTCCAAGCAAGGGAACACTACAAAACACCAGAAAAAGAACTAAGCGAAACAGAAACTAGTGACCTACTGGACAAAGAATTCAAATAAAATATAATGAGAATGCTCACAGATATGCGGAGAAAAATGGATGATCACAGTGAGCACATCAGCAAAGAACTGGAAGATATTTAAAAAAACATTCAGAAATGAAGAATACAAGAAATGAGAAATTCACTAGAGGGACTCAACAGCTGAGTAGAGCAAGTAGAAGAACAGATCAGTGAGCTAGACGAAAGACTAGAGGAAATCACCCAAGCAGAACAGAAAAGAGAAAAAAGAAATAGACAGGCTTTGGAAGGTGAGGCTGAGAACAGCATAAGGGAAGTCTGGGACAATATCAATCATGCTAACATTCAGATTATAGGGGGCCCAGAAGGAGAAGAGAGAGACAAAGAGGCAGAAAATATATTTGGTGAAATAATAGAGGAAAGTTTTCCTAACCCGAGGAAGGAAACAGACATCCAAGTTCAGGAAGCACAGAGAGATCCAAACAAGAGAAGGCCAAAGAAGCCCACACCAAGCCATATTATAATCAAAATGTCTAAAATTAAAGACAAAGAGAGAATCCTAAAAGAAGCAAGAGAAAGGCCACAGGTGACATATAAAGGGAAGCCCATCAGGCTATCAGCAGACTTCTCAGTCGAGACCCTACAGGTGAGAAGAGAATGGCACAACATATTTAAAGTGCTAAAAGGAAAAAACCTACAACCAAGAATACTCTATCCATCAAGGCTGTCATTCAGAATGGAAGGAGAGATAAAGAGCTTCTCAGACAAGCAAAAATTGAAGGAGTTTATCACCAATAAACCAGTTCTGCAAGAAATGCTGAAGGGACTTATTTAAATGGGAAAGCAATGACCACAAATAGAGATTAAAAAAATTATCAAAAATGCCCAAAACAACAACAACAAAAAACAGGCAATAAAATCACTCGTAAGGTAAAAGTATAGTAAAGGCAGCAGATGAACTACCTGTGAAGATAACATGAAGGTTAAAAGACAAATGTACTAAATGACCTATTTCAATGATAAGAGGGTAATGGATACACACACTAAACAAAAGACTACATATGATGTGAAAAACATATAATGTGGGAGGAGGGGAGTGAAACAGTAGAGCTTTTAGAAAGGGGTCAAGCTAAAGAGTCTATCTACTCAATATAGACTGTTACATGCATAGTATATTAAATAGGATCCCCATGGTAACCACAAACCAGAAACCTATAACAAGCAGGACAAAAAGTAAGACAAAAGAAATCAAACATATTACTAAAGATAGCCATCAAATTACAAGGGAAGAGAGCAAGGGGAAAAGAAAGGAACTGAGAAGAACTACTAAAACACCCAAAAAAAAAAGAAAAAGTGACAAAATGGCAATAAATCCATATTTATCAATAGCTACTTTAAATGTCAATGGACTAAATGCTCCAATCAAATGCCATAGGGTGGCCAACTGGATAAAACAACAAGATCCATGTATATGCTACATACAGGAGACACACTTCAGACTTACAGACACTCACAAACTAAAATTGAAAGGATGGAAAAAGACATTCCATGCAAATGGCAAAGAAAAAAAAGTTGGGGTAGCAATACTTATATCAGACAAAATAGACTTTAAATCAAAAACTGTGATAAGATACAAAGATGGGCACTACATAATGATAAAGGGAACAATCCAACAAGAAAATATAACACTTGTAAATATCTATGCACACAACACAGGAGCACCTAAATATATAAAGCAATTGTTAACAGACATAAGAGGAGAAATAGACAGTAACACAATAGTAGTAGGGGACTTTAACACTCCACTTACACCAATGGATAAATCATCCAAACAGAAGATCAATAAGGAAACACTCGCCTTAAAGGATGCGTTAGACCAGATGGACTTAGTAGATATATACAGAAGAGTCCATCCAAAAACCACAGAATAGACTTTCCTTTCACATGCCCATGGAACATTCTCCAGGATTGATCATATATTAGGCCACAAAACAAGTCTCAATAAATTTAAGAAGATCGAAATAATACCATGCATCTTTTCTGACCACAAAGGTATGAAACTGGAAATCAACTACAGAAAGAAAACCAGAAAAGCAACAAAAATGTGGAGATTGAACAAAATGCTACTGAACAATGATTGGGTCAATGAAGAAATCAAAGAAGAAATCAAAAAATTCCTGGAGACAAATGAAAATGACAACACGATATGCCAAAATCTGTGGGATACAGCAAAAGCGGTTCTACGAGGGAAGTTTATAGAAATTCAGGCCTACCTCAACAAAGAAAAAATATCCCAAATAGACAATATAAAAGCGCACCTAAAGGAACTGGAAAAAGAACAACCAACAAAGCCCAAAATCAGCAGAAGGAAGGAAATAATCAAAATCAGAGCAGAAATAAGCAAAATAGAGACTAAAAAAACAACAGAAAAAATTAATGAAACCAAAAGCCGGTTCTTTGAAAAGATAAACAAAATTGACAAACTCTTAGCTAGACTCACCAATAAAAAAAGAGAGAAGGCTCAAATAAATAAAATCAGAAATGAAAGAGGCGAGATTACAATGGACACCTCAGAAATACAAAAGATGATAAGAGAATAATATGAAAAGCTATACACCAACAAATTGGATAATCTAGAAGAAATGGATAAATTCATAGAAATGTACAACCTTCCAAAACTGGACCAAGAAGATGTAGAAAATTTGAACAGACCGATCACCAGTAAGGAGATCGAAACAGCAATCAAAAACCTCCCAAAAAATAAAAATCCAGGACCAGATGGATTCCCTGGTGAATTCTACCAAACATTCAAAGAAGACTTAATATCTATCCTTCTCAAACTCTTCCAAATAATTGAAGAGGAGGGGAGGCTTGCTAACTACTTCTACGAAGCAAATATTATCCTGATACCAAAACCAGACAGGGACAACACAAAAAAAGAAAATTATAGGCCAATATCACTGATGAACATCAATGCAAAAATCCTCAACAAAATACTAGCAAATCGAATACAACAATACATTAAAAAGATCATACATCATGCTCAAGTGGGTTTCATTCTGGGGATGCAGGGATGGTTCAACATCCGCAAATCTATCAACATGATACACCACATTAACAAAATGAAGAATAAAAATCACATGATCATCTCAATAGATGCAGAGAAAGCATTTGACAAGATACAGCATCCATTTATGATAAAAACTCAAAATAAATTGGGTATAGAAGGAAAATACCTCAACATAGTAAAGGCCATATATGACAAACCCACAGCAAATATCATTCTCAATGGAGAAAAAATGAAAGCTATCCCTCTAAGAACAGGAACCAGACAAGGATGCCCACTGTCACCACTCTTATTTAATATAGTATTGGAAGTCCTAGCCGGAGCAATCAGGCAAGGAAAAGAAATAAAATGGATCCACATTGGAAAAGAAGAAGTGAAACTGTCACTCTTTGCAGATGACATGATTTTATATCTAGAAATCCCTAAAGAGTCCACTAAAAACCTTTTAGAAATAATAAAGGTGTATAGTCAAGTTGCAGGATACAAAATCAATGTACAAAAATCGGTTGCATTTCTATACACTAACAACGAAGTAGCAGAAAGAGAAATTAAGAATACAATCCCATTTACAATTGCAACAAAAAGAATAAAATACCTATGAATAAACTTCACCAAAGAGGTGAAAACTCTGTACACCGAAAACTATAAAACATTGTTGAAAGAAATCGAAGAAGACACAAAGAAATGGAAAGATATTCCATGCTCTTGGATTGGAAGAATTAACATTGTTAAAATGTCCATACTTCCTAAAGCAATCTCTACATTCAACGCCTTTCCTATCAAAGTTCCAACAACATTTTTCACAGAAGTAGAACAAAGAATCCAAAAATTTATATGGAACAACAAAAGACCCCAAATAGCCAAAGGATTCCTGAGAAAAAAGAACGAAGCTGGAAGTATCACACTCCCCGAGTTCAAATTATACTACAAAGCCATAGTAACCAAAACAGCGTGGTACTGGCACAAAAACGGACACACAGATCAATGGAACAAAATTGAGAGCCCAGAAGTAAACCCACACATTTGTGGAGAGCTAATATTCGATAAGGGAGCCAAGAGGATACGATGGAGAAAGGAGAGTCGCTTCAATAAATGGTGTTGGGAAAACCGAACAGCCACTTGCAAAAGGATGAAAGTAGACCATTCCCTTACACCATGCACAAAAATCAACTCAAAATGGATTAAAGACTTGAATGTAAGACCTGAAACTATGAGACTTCTAGAAGAAAACATAGGCAGTATGCTCTATGACATAGGTCTGAGCAGCATATTTTCAAGTCCCATGTCTGACCAGGCAAGGGAAACAAAAGAAAAAAATGAACAAATGGGACTACATCAAACTAGAAAGCTTCTGCACAGCAAAGGAAACCATCAACAAAACGAAAAGACAACGTAACAATTGGGAGAAGATATTTGCAAACCATATATCAGATAAGGGGTCAATATCCAAAATATACAAAGAACTCATACATCTTATCAACAAAAAAACCCACAATCCAATTAGAAAATGTGCAAAAGATCTTTTTCCAAAGAAGATATACAGATGGCCAACAGGCATATGAAAAGATGCTCAACATCATTAGCTATCAGGGAAATGCAAATCAAAACTACAATGAGGTATCACCTCACTCTGGTCAGAATGACTATAATTAACAAGACAGGAAAGGACAAATCTTGGAGAGGGTGTTGAGAGAAGGGAACCCTTGTTCACTGCTGGTGGGAGTGCAAACTGGTGCAGCCATTATGGAAAGCAGTGTGGAGTATCCTCAGAAAATGAAAGATAGATCTACCGTATGATCCAGATATTCCACTGCTGGGTATTTATCCAAAGAACTTGAAAACACAAAGGCATAAAGATACTTGCACCCCTATGTTCATTGCGGCATTATACACAATAGCCAAGACAAGGAAGCAACCTAGGTGCCCATCAAGGGACGAAGGGATAAAGAAGATGTGGTATTTATACACGATGGACTACTACTCAGCCATAAGAAATGACAAAATCCGGCCATGTGTGACAACATGGATGGACCTTGAGGGTATTATGCTGAGTGAAATTAGTCAGAGGGAGAAAGTCAAATACCATATGATCTCACTCATAAGTAGAAGATTAAAACGACAAAAAAAAAACAACACATAGCATTGGAGATTGGACTGGTGGTTACCTTTGGGGAAAGGGGGTGGGTGGAGTGCAAAAGGGGTGATTAGGGTCACATGTGAGGGGATGCACTATAATTAGTGTTTGGGTGGTGAACATGATGTAATGTATACAAAATTTGAAATATGATGTACATCCGAAAAAAATAAAAATTGAAAAAAAAAAGAAAGATGAGAAAAAAAAGAAAGAAAAGATATCAATTTTCCCCAACATGAACCACAAATTCAATGAAATAGAGTAAAATCCCATGTGTTTGTGAGGGAGGGATGTGTGTGTATTTGTAACTGAAGAGGCTGATTCTAAAACTGTTGTGGAAGTGACGGCAGCCAATAAGGGCCAATGCAGTCTTGAGGATGAAGTGAAAGGACCTCAGTCTATTGGACACTATGACTGTGATACTGCAGAATTCAGACAGTGAGATATAATTCAACAATTCATAAAATGACCAGTGATACATAACACAGAACGCAACACATACCTAGCTTGTGTACATACTAGAATATGTAAAAAGACTATGGCAGAATATTGTAGAAAAATATGATTTTTCATAAGTTCTATAAATTTAATAAGAAATATACAAGCACAGAAAAGTTTAGAAAAGACAACTTGACTCTTCACATCACTTAAAAATGCAATTCCAAGTACTTCGTAAACCTAAATATGAAATATTGTATAAGCAAGATTTAAAGGATAATATGTATTATCTTCATGGCCTAGAAATGAAAAAATATATATAAATTATTGGGCATAGTAGGAAACATTGCTAAGTTGAATTGCGTTGATTAGGATGTGCTCATCCCCAAAGAAGCCATTCAGAGTAAAAATTTTCAACATAATTTATTTATTCACATCATATTTTAATATGTGCTCTGAATAAAAAACACGGAAAACTTAGAAGAAAAATTGACAAGAAACGCATACAGGGATTTTAAAAAAAGAATAATCCAAATGGCCAGAAAACAACGACAAACAAATAACTCATTACTAAGCAGTAAACATTGAAAGAGTAACCAAATGAGACCCGTGATACACATATCAGAAAAATGAAAAGTTAAAAAAAAGCTGACCATGGAAAGTATATGAAAATTGTAGAAGCATGGTTACTCTCATTGCATGCTGATATGAAAATTGTGTCCCCTTTTAGAAAACAGACTACACTCATCTAGAGAATTTTACTCCTAGGTATATGTCCAACAGAACTACATGCATGTGTCTGCCAAGGGACACATCCAAGAATATTCACCTAGAATCATTCATAATAGCAAAGATTTATCTTATTAGAATGTTAAATGATTGTGGTAATTTACTGTAAAGGAAGAGAGTGATCAAAATGAACAAAACACAAGTACATACAACATGAATGAAGCATATTGTTGAGCAAAACAAGCCATAAACATATGGTACGTGTCCTTTAGATAAGGTGAAAAGACAGTAGTTAGGAATGCCTGCTGATTAAATGACTCTTACTGGGAAGAGGAATGAATGGGGCATCTGTGCCCTCCTTCCTATTCTACAGCTGATTTGAGCGTTGGTTACAGGGATGCTTGCTATATAATGATTTGCATAGTTCACAATTCATAGACTTTTCTTTAGGGCATAGAATTTAAATTAAAAAAACTATATTTAGAAAATACAGAAAGGAATACATCAAAATGTTCACTCATGAGACAGAATTTTGTAGCTTAGTTTTCTCTCTTGTCTAAATTTTCTTTAATGAATATTTCATGCTTATAATGAAAACAAAAACCTAATGTTCTTTATTTTTTTAATGTCATGATTCTGTTTTAAGCTGAAACCAAATCAGTCAAATCAATTGCTTTTTCCTCAAAACAAACAAAGTCAACAACAACAAAAAAAACATGATCCAACTTGAGTGATACTACCAAGCTGCTGTAGATAAATGCATGAAAACTTTTATGAATGGAGAAATTTAAAAACAAGCTGCATATAATTTCCAACATTTAAAACAAAGTAAGAAATAATTTCCACTTCTGCTTATGAAGTACTGGGTCACAGCAAGTCAATCTTCCTGCTGAAACCAATACACAAATTTGGATAAATTATAAAACTCCTATTTTTGAGTCATCATATAACTGAGGAAGAAAAAAGAATAGATGACGATATCAAAATTAAGGTTTATTAAGTCAGAGAGGGACAACCCACCTGATCATTCACATTTGGTTGGCTTATAAGTTTTTGCAAATGCAAACAATGCCCCCAAATGAAAAACTGCATAAATTCATATGTGTGCATGATTCCTTGTTTCAAAGAATAAATATAACTGTGATATTGCTCAGTTCTCGTTTCCTCTCCACAGGGCTTGTGCCATTTACTCTCTCATAATCTGTGTATAAAACATAGTTTCCCATGAAACTGCATAGAAAATGTTAGATTGTTATAAAAGTAAACCTCTGTACAGTTTAAATTTCATTCATTTTTCATGATCAAGTAGAAAATCTTCGTATATGTTTAAAGGATTATTTCCCTGCCTTTTCTGTTAAATATTTATCTGTTTACCTCATTTTTCTGTTGTTGATAAAATTATAACCTTTAGGGACTCCAAAGAACATCTATTAAAAGAAAAATAAATATTTTGTAAAGTTAAAGATGTAAAATAATGAAAGTGAGTTTTTAGTTCAATATTGGTTTTAGAATAAATTTCAGAGTTTACGTAGCTAATTTATATTAACTGTACAAACATAGCTGAAGCTTAGGTAGAGAGGTTAATAGTGACTAATATCTAGCTGATTTAGAATATTGTTACAGGTTCTGTTAATCATTTGGATTTTTCTAGATGATTGTTACTTGAATTTAAAATAGAACTTTTAGATCATTAAGTTATTATTTCCCTAGATTATTAAGTACTTAAACACTTAAAAGAAAGAGGATCAGTATAGATAATTTTATGACAGCACAGATTAACCATTTCCTCTTTCTCCTTAGTTTTCTGCTTGAGAAAAAATGCACAAATCTTATGTATTTCATACTATAAATTGATAATTTAATCAGCAAAAGTTGAATTTGTATAATTGTAAGTTAGTTTTCTTTAGCACTGGACATCATTTTATTTAATTAATGAGTGAATTTATTTAGATTAAAAGGACATATTTCACCAATTTGGTAGGCTATCTTTATTAAATGACAAACTGTCATTTGTATTTGAGCCCTTTGCTGGAATTTCTATTTTATGTCATCAGAATATCTCCTTATCCGTGCATAATTCTACACTGTGAAAATTATGAGGTTTTAGAGCTCCTTTTCATAATAGGTTCTTCTTGGATGTGAATCCATCTGAGCTCAGACCCAGCTGGCCTGTCACTCCTTTGCTGTGCTCTGTCACATCTGGTTCCCTGTGAAGCTACTGTCACCACTGCCGCTCACTGGCTTTCCATTGTTTCTGGCACATGGCTTCTGATGTATCGTAATTAACTTTCTGAATCACTCTCAGTTATGATAGTACTATATGAGCTCCGTCTCTTGTAAGTATTTTCTTTTCATTATCATAAACCCTTAGAAGCCACTATTTACTTAATAATAGGAAGCAGTATCCTATTTTTATCATGAGAATCTAGTTCTAAGCCAAAATTCTTAAACAATCTAAGTGTTGAAAAAAATTGTCTTTCCCAGAATTGAAGTCTAGAATGCACAGGCTGTTTGCTTGGCATCTTTCTCATTATCTCAGCAAGACTTATTCCAGATTCTCATTTTACTTTATTGTAAGTGAAATTTGAAGGTATTCACACCTTAAAGATGTAAAATAAAATTAGAAAAAGATGATGATATGCTGTAAAAGAATGGAAAATTTTCCCCTTATTTCAATTAATTTTGGGTAATTTTTTAAATTTTTTGAACTATGTTTCATACATTCAAGCGCTAAATCTCAAGTGGTCATGAAGAAACCAAAAACACATTAGTTTTCTACATAAAAATATTCATCATCAGAATATTTATTACACAGGCCATCCTCTAATTGGGATCAAGGGACGTGTTATAGCGGAGAGTATAGGAAAAACACACTCAAGAGCTCAGCGTGATAGGAACAGAGGCTCCATATGGAGCATTCATAATAGATAACGTAAGAATTGGATTGTGTCAATTTTAGATTGTCTCAAATAGTATTGCTCAGCATCCTGTACATGTCTAAGAAATAAAAGGTGCTGTCCACACAGAGGCTGAGAGAAATGTATTCTGGGTAGAGTGAGAGCTATCGGTAAAAAATAACATATATACCAAAACAAAGAGTGGCAAAGAGCTGTTTTTAGTTAGAAATTTAAATGTGTCAGGTGGAAGACATCCCTGGGGTAAAGATAACTACTTTTATTTAAAGAGCAACTTATGTTTAGAAGGAACAGAATATTTTAAACATGGCTTGACACTCTGATGAAACAAATGATTTCATCTACAGTAATTTAAATAAATAAACCCTTAGTAGTGAGAAAAATCAGGAACATTCCAAATAAGAAAGGTAAATATGAACTAATTTATACCGATATTAACCTTTGGTTCAAAGTTATTTTAAAATTAAAACTTAATATTTAACATAGAGTTGCAAAGGAGTCATTTTATGAAAGCACTTCCTCTATATTTCTCATTCTATTATATATAATTTACAACGAAATAATGGTTATAAATAAGAATACTAAATCCTCTTGAAACACTAAAAACTCCACTAATAGAAGTATTTATTCTAGGTATAGGAAATGTTACAGGAAAACCTCATTTTGAGCCAGCATACTGTAACAAGTAAGTGTTATATCTGTGTATTTAGCTCCATATTTTAAGAGATTTAGGGGCTGGCCCGGCGGCGCAGCGGTTAAGCGCTTTTCATTTCACCTTCATGAACTGGTGCCTGCTCTTTAAATTGCATCAGAACATCAAGATTGATTTTCATGGTCCCTATAATTGCTTCTAAATTAATAGTGTTACTATTTGTGTATTTCCCACTTTCTTAGTTTAAATCCTATGGATTAGCAGCATACAAACTCCTTTTAAATTTCTTTTGAGACCATTCCATATACATTCTGAATACAGCCCAGATAAACCAAACTATGCCCTGCTCAGCACAGACCTTGGAAAAATTAGCAACTGCAGAGATAGGCTCATAACTTTGCCATATGATCTCACTTTTAATGACTTACACTTTCTCTATGATGTTTCTCTATTACACTTAAATAAAACTATATCTCAAATTGTCTTCCCCAGATATTTTCAACTGCTTATTTCAACCCTACATTACTCTTCCAGCACTTGATTTTCTTGAGCATATGTGTCCTTACTATTTAGTTCATATTATTAGGCAGCGTAACAAAAAAAAAAAAAAAAAAGAGAGAGAAAATTTTATTTTATGCACATACCGGAATGAAACAAGTATGTTTTTGTAGGATACTAAGTGGGTAATATAAGGGAGTTTTATTTGGGAAATGTTGCATGAGAACACAGACACAGGTTAGAAACAAGAAAGAAGGTAACCCTGGGACAACAAGAATGGCCTGGAGTGTGTTCCTTACCTGTGTGCAGGTGTCTGGGAAAGGGAAGGGAAAACACTGGCTGTAATATTTTACCCTGTGTACTGTGTGCACCTCCACTATCTTTGTTGTTCCTCAAAAAACAACATTCCAGATAACCATTTCTAAATTCATTTTTCCTTAGCAATACAGATATTGAGACTTACTACTAAAGGATAATTTGATCACTCGCACACAGTTTTCTGATCGTCAGTACCTATTTTTTTTAATTGGGCTTAAATTTGAATCCTAATATGCAGCATCTGGGTGATATTAAGCAATTCTTTAAATTTTCTAAGATTTGCTTCCTTATTTGTGATGATTAAATGAGATGATAGCAGAATTTGCTATCAATTTTAATCTGATTATTTATTGTTATGGTTTTATAGATTTAATTATGAATATGATGTTATGTTCTTAAGTCTTTAGTCCTCAGGGTAGTAACAAATCACCAAGCAAAACGGTATTTAATAGAGTTATTGAGTTGATTTTCACTGAGTTACTTTTAAGTTATTGAATTCCTTTTTTCCATTCTTTCCTTTTATCGGGGCCAGGACAAGGGCAAGGTGAGTGAGGCTCCTCAGGTACAAAATTTCAGGTGGAGTCACTCATTCTCAGAGTTGATTCTGCATTCCACAATCCTGAAAGTGTGTGCCTCCTTAGATATTGCACCCCAGGCATCTCTTGATTCAAGATCGTTCTCAGCCCTGTCTTTCATTTCTTCATCCTGATATGTTTCTAATTTGTCCACCAAACATAGCATAAATATAGTGTTATGAATAAGGAATACAGTTCTACCAAGAGGGTTTGGATTTGAATTATGGCTCCACCACCTGCTAGCTGTGTGACCTCAGGTAAATTGCTTAATCTCCCTGTGCCATAGTTTACTCATCTATAAAACTGGATTACAATTGTACCAACATTTGGGATTATTCTATTAAGTAATCCATTTAATACAGTCATGGCTCAGGGGATACATTCTGAAGTGCATCATTAGGCAATTTCATTCTTCAAACACCATTGGGTGTACTTACATAAACCTAGATCTTCTAGCTTACTACACACATAGGCTATATTACTAATCTCATGGGACCACCATCTACATGATGTGATCAGTCATTGACCAAAATGTCATTATGTGGCACATGAGTGCATATGTTTTGAGTAAAACAACTCAAAGAAGTCTAGCCATTCATAAACGTCTCTATAAAGATAAATATTATGTTGTTTTTAAAAATTAAATTTTACCCCACTAAATTTTACTCTCTGTTCGAAGCAGCATGAAAAGATTTCTCTAATTTACTTTTTATTTGTATCATCTGGTTAATGTGAGAATGAAATGAGATCTTACAGCAATCATCAAAATGTTATAAAAATAACAAACACTTAAGATGCAAATTCTCCATGAATTCTCTGCCAATATTTTTGTTTATGTTATTATCTCTACTCTATGGGCCTAATACCTAGAGTATGCATCACTGTTCAGCCCATAGTGTAGCCATTTGGCAAATTGCTTTTATATTCTTTTTCTTTCTCTAACATTAAATGATCTGACAGGTAAGGACTTTCCCTCTTGGGATCAATAAAGATCTTAGAAAATGCTTGCACACCTAATATAGTGCTCAGTATTTGATTCTGAAATGAGGTAAAACAATAGACACTTTTTAAATGAAATCTTCACTCTTAAAAGGGAGAAAAGGATTAACATGCAAGAGAATAAAATTGCAATTCCCACTTTTGTGATTGGCAGTATTTGATATATGTGATTTCACTCATTACTTGAATAAAATTACTTCCAGTACTAGATAAAATATAGTTTATAATTGTGCAAACCCAATTTATTGGTGATGATATCACCAATATCTTACATGAAATATGTAAGATTTGTGTATGTTTTTCTCAAGAAGGGAACAAAATAAAATGGGTAGATTTTTACCTAGAGTACTCTAACAAAATTATCTATATTAGTCTTTATTCTAAAATATTTAAGTTCTTATTAATCAATAAAACTTTATGTTCTAATCGTTTTTGTTTAAAATCATGCCTCCATTCCCTGAATAAATCTAAATGATTCAGGAAATGTGTAACAATATTCTAATTCAGTTAGACCTCAAAAGCTACCCGGTTTCAGCTATATTTGAATATCTGTTATAAATTGGCAACTTAAACCTTGAAATTAATTTAAAAGACAATATTGAATATTGAACTTAAAATATATTCTCGATATTACAGTCCTTAATTCCATATGTATCTTATTTAAAATAAATGTTTTTTGATTCCACAATGCTTGTAAATTTATTTCATAGATTGCTTTACTTTAAATCTCTTTTTTTTTCCTGATTAGCCCTGAGCTAACATCTACCATGAATCCTCCTCTTTTTGCTGAGGAAAACTGGCCCTGAGCTAACATCTGTGCCCATCTTCTTCTACTTTATATGTGGGACGCCTGCCACATCATTGTTCGATATACAGCGAGTAGGTCCACACTGGGGATCCAAATTGGCAAACCTCAGGCTGCCAAAGAGGAATGTGTGAACTTCACCACCATGCCATTGGCCCAGCCCCAAGGACCATAGAATATATTTCAGAAGGTGGTTAAGCTTTGTTTCAAATAAAAGTAAATTAGCCATCAGCTTTTTTCCCATTTTCTCTGTCTTTAAACTCAATCAATAAAGGTAAGCATTAAGTTTAACCTCAATCCAAACAGGTAAGCATGACTTATTTTTGTCCAGTACCAAATTTAATTTTACAAATATCTGTAGTTTTTAAGCATCAACAAAGAGCGCTAATGTACAGAAAATTTAAAAACAAATCCTGTGTGGTTATTGTTTTTTTTTATTTCAAAACATTGATTCAGATAGACTTTTTGCTCTTCTGACTCTCATTACTATAACATCAGTGAGAAAATACTAAGTACCTTGTAATATTATGGGCCAATATACCAAAGTTACTGATATCACGATCATCATCATCCTCATAATCATCATTATCATCATCTTGAGTGCTGAGATTTATTAAGTCATTGCTATGTGCTAAGCGTGTATTTAAGTAGTTTGCATATATTAAACCTGGAAGCTGTATTTAGTAAAAATTTTGTTATTCTTAACTAAGGAGCAAGAGGGTGAATGGAGTTTATTGAAATGGGTTTTATTAGTATCAATGGGATTCCTTATTTGTAAAAAGCTAAGTTCCATGATAAGTGAATCTGAAAATACTGGAAAGATATTCTCTGTTTTTACTTTTATCTTCAGAGACTTCTCCTGAAAGAAAGTCTTCAAAATTGCATTCACAAATTTCTGATTTTTATTTCCCATGTTCAATTTGATTTAATAAACTTGCTCCGAATATGAGCACTTTATACATAGTGATGTGATTCACTTTGCACTCATTATGATTTATATTCACTAAGAAATCTAGATCTGTGTTGAATGAAGTGCTTCTGTGTTTTTATGTTTTTTTTTTCTTTATTGGGGATCACATTTTCCTGCTTCTACATATATCTTGGGGTTTTTTTTCATTTTATCCTTGACATTTTGCATAAAAGAACAGTAGAGACTCGGGTTGATATTATTTGCCCTGAGAATCACGAACTTTTCTCTGAGGAGCTGATGGGAAGAAGGGCTGAATCAATCAAATCTATAGTTAAACTTGTTCTAGGCTTTGTTGCAGCTTTAATTTCATCCATTTTCCCATTAACTCTAAATATTTCTATTATTTATACATAGTAAAGTGATGAGACTTGTCCTTCTCCTGCTCTTGGTCTGGCGAAAATGGAATTTTGTGTTGGTTCTTTGATGCTTTTGTGTGGATTTAAAATAGCTCTATTAACATTTTCTTGGTTTCCAGTAAGAGCTGTTCTGAATTTCTCAGGCTGTCATATTCCCAAAAGAAGAGTTGCCCCTTTTACAAGATATTTGCTAATTCATGTAAACTACATTTCCCTTTGCTCTGACAGTTTCTCAAGGACTAATTTATGGTTAAATGACCATTAGCCTTTGTTAGTTTGATACTTCTTCTAGAGCATGAGTTCAGTTTTAATTCAATTGTATTTTAACTGACATGCCATAAAATTAACCCAACCTACTGAAGTATTGATACCAAGGGTGGGGAAGCATAGATTCAGGGCTTTTTCTTTGATGCTGACTTCCTGGAACCTGAATGTCAGGGTATCATGTGCAGAGAGAAGAGTGATATCAACTTAGTAAAATAACAGAAGAGTTTCTTAAAAGGAAATAAACAAATCTGGGAAACATATATACAGGATGAAACACTGAATACTGTGAAGCCTAATGAGAGATCCCAATTGCACCAAAGATCTCCAGGAATGCTGAAAGTTTAGGGAATTTTCTAGGATTTATAGATTCAGTTACTAATTAGGTGATTACATAATTGTCTCTGGTGCCATCTAGTGTATGGAAGATTTAAGAACTCTGCACGTTCTCTGGCAAAAGGAAAACATTTTGAATTCATTCATTCTTAAGCAGTCCCAAGATGAATGATCATTTGCTGGGGAAGTCAGATTTCAGGCTGGTTCAAGGTGGACATTCTAGGTATTTGGGTGACAGCAGCATATATTTTTCTGATGACTTTCTATACCACATTAGTTGCAAGTTCCAAGCAAAAGATCCCGAATATAAACCCTCCTGACCTTGTCACTTTCCACTCAATCTCTGTTTTCTAATATTCAATATGCCATTAAATTTATTCAATAATTTGCTCATTCTTGATATTGCATTATTCAATTCAATGTGATTATTTTCTATGGATTCTGATTCTTTGGGGAATTTCTTCACTCTTGTCTTTTTCAATTTTTAAAAATTTTTTAAAGATATTATTATAGTTATCTTAAAGTCCTCTTTTGCTAGCTCCAATTCGTAGTTCAGCATGCATTCATTTTCAGCATTTTTTCTCTTGTTTTTGGGTCATAAGGTCTGGCTTGTTCTCATGTTCAGTAATTTGTTTATTACATGCCACATAGTGACTATAGAGAAAGATATCCCAGATGATTTCTCCCACCAAAAAGTGTTCAATCAGTCCTCTGAGGAAGTTAAGGCTGATAAGCTCAATCCACTTAGAAACTTACCTGGGTTGGATCTTCCTTCTGGTTTTGGCAAGATGCAGTGTAACTCCAATTCACACCTATTTCTAGGGAATGGCACTCCAGGGCTTCCACTTAAGGGCTAGGACTCCCTTTATCTCTTCAGCAAGAAGAGAATGTGAGAATTTCCACTCTCGTATTTTGGTGGTTTCTGGCTTATGTCTTTAATCTCCCACCCCTAAGCAACTTCAGAATTTGGCAAATGTCATGAAAGGGAGTTCACTGTGTGTTTGAGGCCACACGAGTCTCCAGATTTGGTATTCTAATCCTGTTCAATTACCAAAAGTTCTGAAAATTTTCTTGAGCCCAGCTGAAGACATTTTCCCATATTCTTCAATGCTATATCTGCCTAGAGAAATGCAGTTTGTGATTGTCAGTGTCAAAAGACAAATTTCTCCAGGGTTTTACAGTTTTTTATTCTCAGAACCCAAACTCATAGCAGGTCTTTGTATCTTAAGCATTAAAAAAAAATGTGGGAAATTGTACTTTGCTTTTCCAAAATTGTTAGTGCTTTTGATCTACTGCATGCTGAAGCTTTGAATTTAGAAAATATCTGGAATAGGAAATCTACCATTTGTTTGAGATTCCTCTCACTTCCAGTTTTGACATTCCAGCACTGTAACTGCCAAAATCTCTGGAAAAGCCCATATTCTCAGTTTCTCACCCATACTCATAATTGGTAAACTCTTACAGGGACATCTTCATGTCTTTAGCTCACCTCTGAATAGTTAGTAACCTTTCTTGGATTATACTCACTCTAGTCCATATTCATGAGTTTATACATACAATGCAAAAGATGCTTCCCCAAATCTCACCAATATAACCAATTAATAAGACAAAGTTGAGTTTATTGCTTTATCTTTCTGCTGATGAAAATAATCCATAACCAATCTATAAATGAAAATTTGCGTGAGTTTATTCTGAGCTGAAATCTGAGGACCATGACCTGGAGCCTTTCTTCCTGAAGCAAGAAAGGGCACCAACAAAGTGGGGTGCACAGAGAGGTTATATACCCCCAGAGAGGATGTTTCACATAGGATTGAAATGTCCCTTTGACAATAGTCGGAAGACTGCTCTGTTGGCACAGCGATTGATTGAAATAGCAGGTAGGTCTGCTGTTTCATTGAACACAGCAGGGTGGCAGTCTGTTGTCTTGAACCAGGTGGTCACAGCTGAGCTGGGTGGTCAAAGGTGAGTGCAGCAATCAGTTCCTAGCCTAAGGAAAAATGCTTATCCCTACGGAAATGCCAATGTAGGGGGAAGTTGCACCTTTATCTTAAGGCCATTTGTTCTTGCCATAGTAAATGTTTTAAAGCAGATATGCAATGTGTGCTCAACAGCCACAGTCAGGCCCTTTTGGAAAAAACAAAGTAAGGCCGAATTAGGTTTATACTAAATGGCTTTCTCATATACTCCAATATATCCTATTGCTTGCCATTTTTATTTGTAATTAGTAATGGAAAATACCACCTCACAGTGCTTTGGCAGTTTCTACAGGAAAAGGAAGAAAGGAAAGAATTTAATAAGAATGAGAATTTTGGTTTAAGGTGGGTCTTTCAAAACAGGGGTTTGATTAGGATTAGCTAGAGATCAAAGAAAACAGTCCAGGTTGGTGGAAACAAGAAAAGCATTTTGTAGCAAGAGATTCAGATAATTTAGGGAGTAAACTGTCTGTTGATGTTTGCCCCTAAAGAGTCCCTGGGTTATTAGGAAATTTCTGTAATAAGCAATCAAAACTTTTGCCTGAGAAAAAAACACCTGGGAGAATTGTCATGCTAAAGAAGACAGAGGAACAGCAATGTCTTGTTAATGTAGATGTTAAAGTATGGTTTTAGTTCCGAGTGTCCAGGTTGAGTACAGTGGCAGCAGACAGTTTCTGTTCTCTATATTTGTAATTTACTTTTCTTTTTTCCCAAAAGTTATCAATGGGAGCAAAAAACGATGAATTATCACATCTTACCTCAAGTAGAAGGCTTACAAGTTTTTAAAAGATTTTTATGAAAATAACAAAGCCTATTGAATTATGTATGTAATTCTCTCAGTAATTCATACATGCCATGTATCAGCTGATTTGATGTTAAAAAGTTAAATTTCAACTCTGTCTATGTGTCTAACAATTGTGCTTTTCTAGAACACTTGAAAAATGAGTACAATTAGCTTACCCTTACCAGAAAGGTTCCCTTTACCCCCCCATTGCTATCTGTCTCTCCTGGACTCTCATGTCAGGGACATTTGGAATCACAATAGAGCAATGCAGAGTCCCCGTAATTATGCAGTGATTGCAAGTGCTGTTCTACAGAAGCAGCAGTATTCTTACTGGAGACAATGGTCCCTTTTTACAACAGTCCTAAATGATGAGGACTTTTAGGCTGCTTAATTTTAAAATGGCTTATGATGAGGATTTTTAGGCTGGTTAGTTTTAAAACTACAGATGAGATTCTGAGTTCTGAGTAAGATTTTACAATATGCAGTCAAGACAGTGAACTCCCAAGCAGAGATTGCTATGTGTTCAATGAATGTCTACAGTTGATTAATATTTTAATATACTGTATGGTAAACATGCATATTTGCTGTACTTCTGAGGCTTAATACAGTAAGTTTAATTGCCACTAAGACAGTACATGCAAAACTTGAAGAGGGGAGTAAGATGCGTTAGGCATGTACTAGTTTATGCTCTTGAGAACTTCAGGAACTTTTCTGGTAATTCAGCAACCTCACCTGGGAATTAGCAGAGACATATGCTTACTTCCTGATTTTTTTTTCTGTTTGTTGTTTTTGTCCCTTGCTTTCTATAAAGCTAGAACACTCATCAGGCAAAAATCAGTACATTTTTAAATTTGGGAAATGGTTCTTAATGATCATTTTTAAGCCCTTAATAAGTTTCAGTGTCATTCTTTGTGAGATGTTCACAGTACTAAGATACCAAATGTACTATTGTGGGAGATATTGTTGAGGCAAAGCCCAATCCATATAACGAATTGCTAAATATTGTCCACCAGTTAAAAGAAACTGATGTGTTGTTCAAGATGTTTACTATCACTGTTTACTTCTCTAGTCTATATTTTAAGGATGTAGGATTTTTCTTGGTCCTTTCTTTTGAGTCCATTCAAATTAATTTTGTCCCCCAACTACTCCCCTGTCTTTACGCATGTGAAAATCCCTCAGGTTACATTTTGATCAACCAGGACCTAATTTTAGCTTTCTAGAGAGGGCTCTTCTTCCAGACAATGTAGAATAAATTCCCTTCAATCTACCCCTCCAACTCTTTAAACCTGAGCTGTGGAGCTTCATTATTATGACAAATTGGATAACTTAATTTAATTCCCAATGGATTTCTGTATTTTTTAAGGATAGAGTTATAAATAATTGAAAACATGTCTTCAGGAAAATGACATTTATACTTCAGATGCAAGCAAGTGAGAAAAAAAGCATGTATAGCATTTCAGAAATCATCCCCACATCTGTCACAAATTGATGTTCCATATGATAAGTTAGTTTCTAAGTTTTTGAAGTATATAGAAGTAAAATCTGGGGCACTTACACTTTTTTTGTCTTGCTCATTTTACTAACATGTTTGTGAGATTTCTCCATGTTATTACCTGTGGAGGTAGTTCATTCATACTCATTGCTGTGTAGTTTTCCAATGTACAAACTTACCATAAATTTATTTATCTAATCTAGAACAGGAATCAGCAAACTATAGCGCATAAAATTTCACTGGACTGTGGATACACCATTTTATTTATATATGGCCAAGTGTTTTTTTTCTGACACATGTGTAAACCTAAGTAGTTGTGACAAAGAGTTTATGGCCTGTAAATCCTAAAATATACAAAATATAACCGTTTGAGAAAAAGTTTGTCAATTCCTATACTATTGTGTTAATAGAAATTTGAGTTTTTTTCCATTTTATACTATTGTAAATAATGCACTGGAGAATATCTTTGTACATGTCTTTGAGTGGGTGTAGTCACTCATTTCACTTTGATATAAATCTAGGAATAGAATTTGTAGGCCACAGGACACTTATTTGTCCAGCTATAGTAGACATAAGATTATAGTTTTACAAAATAAATGTCAATTTTCATCTCTACTCTCAATGTGTAAGAGCAACTGTTGTTTCACATATGCACTGATACATGATACTTCAATTGTTTACATCTTTGCCGTTCTCTAGATTTATGTATTTATTTTTATTTTCTTGAATAGTAATAAAGTTGTATACCCACTTCTATGAAGTGTCTATGAAATTCTGAATTTGAATAACAGGCCACTACAAAAGGTCACATTTATAAGTATTTTGGCATTCTGAAATTTGTACTATCTAGCTGGTGTCAAAAGCAGGGAGAGGAAGCCCACAATTAGTTAAATCAGTCAATTTTATTTTTGGAGTTCCATTTATAGGGTTTAAAATTTCCTATTCTTTAATTCACATCAACTAGATCTAATGAAACAGTCAATATGTACATCAAATCAGTCCTTAGATACTCTAATATATAGCTATCATAAGGAGGGAGGAATATTAATAAGATTACATATTTACTTTCCCTGATTTAATAGCAATCCACTGACACTCTATTTTTCTTAGATTTATGTATTTCAAACAATGTTTTCTGCCATGCTGCTGCTCATAAGTAATAATTTCAAAAGAGTATCTGTTAATTGAGAAAATATTGTACAGATGGACACCCTTAAAGCTTTTTATAAAAAAAAAATATATTGTTCAGGGGCAGGCCCAGTGGTCTAGTGGTTAAGTCCACGTGCTGTGCTTGAGGGCCCGGGATTCACCAGTTCAGATCCAGGGCAGGGACCTACACACTGCTTAGCATACCATGCTATGGCAGGAGTTCCACATATAAAATAGGGGAAGATGGGCACGGATGTTAGCTCAGGGCCAATCTTGCTCAGCAAAAACAGGAGAATTGGCAGCAGATGCTAGCTCAAGGCTAATCTTCCTAAAATATATATATATATATATATATATATATATATATATATATATAGTTTTCACAATGACCTGAGATTGCAATGTCTGTCACTCTTCTTTCTATATGTGTGCTGTTCAAGTGTTACTTCATTCAGTGGCTTTGCTAAGTATGTGCACCACAAAAAAATAAAAAGAGATCTCACACATGCACTCATGAATTTAACTAAAAATGTAAAATCTATTAATAAAAGAATCTGGAATATGAAATTTGGAATCCTACAATTGGCTGATGATAGTTTGGGCAGATTAAACATGACTCTACACATCTGCAAAGACTTTCCTTATAGAGAGAGTGCTTATTTATTATGCTTTTGAATTTTTGTTGTCTTTTAACTGCTTTGATCAACAGCATATACTTAGCACCATTAGTTATTAGGTAAACATGAATCAAAGCAATAATGAGAAACTATGACATACTTATTAGATGGGCTAAAATTTAAAATATTGCTTATACCAAGTATTAAGGAAGAATTTGCAGAGGCTAAACTCACATGAACTGCTATTGGGTGCATAATATGTTATATCACTTTGAAAAGCTATTTGGCATTTTCAAAGAAAGTTATACATATACTTGCTCTGTGATCCAATCATCTTTTTCTTGAGTATTTACCCAGTAGCATTTAAATCATATGTTCATATAATGTGTTGTACACAAATGTTTATAGCTTATTTATTTGTGGCAGCCAGAAAACTGGTAACAACTTAAATATTTTTCAATAGATTAATGGTTACACAAATTGGGGTGTATCAATTCACCAGAATAGTCCTCATAAATAATACAGAATAATCTATTGAAGCAAGAAACAACATGCATGAATTTCAAAATAATTATGGTGAATGGAGGGAATGATGTAAGAGAGAGTATATACTGTACAATTCCACTTATACAAAATTATATAAAATGCAAGCTAATCTGTAATGACAAAATGCATAGCAGTGCTTGCTTGACATGGAGTGAAAAAGAGAGATGAAAAAGGAGCACAAGGAAATTTCAAGGAGTGACAGATATTTTCATTGTGGTTATGGTGTAACAAAGGATATTTGGCAGAAAGAGAAAAAACTAGTACCTTCTGTTAACTAATAGCTGCATATTCATCAAATTATACCATACTGTTCTCTAAATCGACCCTCTGGAAAGAAAGAAAGCCTGTTTCTAAACTCAATTCTTTGTCCGACTAACTTTAAGTATTTGATTCATCCAATTCTCAGTTGCTTAGTTTCCTTACCAGAAATAATTCATCTAGATGATTCACAAGAATACTTCCAGTACTGAAAGACTGTGAAGGAATCCCAAAAGCAATAAATTGTAACTGAAAATTCAGTTCCTGAACCCAATGCCAATCCAATAATGAGAACAGAGTCTTGAGTGGAAAGGAAAGGCTGTACTTTCTTTGTTGGGCAGAGGGAGCAAAGCAACAGCAAGTGCCTTAAGAATTACTAGCTCTCTGTTAGGAAATAGGTAGGGTTTTTTAAGCCTGGGAATGTGTCTGTTTCTAGAGGAGGGGTGTGCTGTGGCCTTGCCTGTCAGCATTTTCTCATAGGCCTGTGTCTGGGGCTGCTTCCAGTGGAGGAGACAAAGGATTCCACAGATGGGTATCTTTGGCTGTTTATCTCCATGGTGGATGGTAGACTCTGGCATCAGGAAACTGAGGAGTTGGGGTAAGGGAAGCTTTAGTTTCTTGATATTCTCTGGACATTACGTTCCCTATAATATACTTCAGGGATCTGTGATTAGTTACAACTTCATTGGGAGCCCTGCGTGAGGCCATCTGGGCTTTTATCAATTTGTGACTTCTGTGTGTTTGTTGAAGGCGTCAGAGGTTAAAGAAACAAATATTTACATATGAGACCAGCTAAAGAAGTAGTGAAAGGAGGGTGTGTGCTTTCATTCACCAAGGCTGCTGTGGCCACAGCCACTCTCCAATGCCTAACCTGCCAACAGTGGATACAAGCATCAGACCTCATGGCACAGTCCCTGAGGGTCCAGCCAGCCTCTCACAGATTGATTGCATTTGACTTCATTCTCCTGGAGGAATCAGTACTTTGTTCTCAATAGAAGATGAGTTGCTCTTGATGTGCATTTATCATTATTGCTCAAAATTCTTTTGTCAAAACTACTATCTATGGATTTATGGAATTCTTTTTGCATCATCTTATTCTTTCATACAACATTGCTTCAAACCAAGTAGCTCATTTCACAGCACAGGAAATAGGACAATGTACTTATGCTTAAAAATTCCTTAGTCTTACAACATTCTCCATATCCTAAAGTATGTGAATTGATTGAAGATATTTTTAAAGCTTCAGTATATGGTTGTGTATGCTAGTTGTTAGTTTATAGTTCTCTATGTGAGTTGCCACCACAGCATGACAACTGACAGATGGGTAGTATGGTTCCACAACTGGAAAATGAACCCAGACCCTGGCAATGAGAGCCCCCAAATCTGAACTACTAGCCCACCAGGGCTAGTTCTTGATTGAATATTTTAAAGGGTTTTTTAGACTCCATTATGCCACCAGTTCGGTGCCAACACTTTCTGGGGTGGGATCATGTTCTTCAGAGTACAGCAAATGCTTTAAATCAGTAGTATATTTACTAAGCTTTTTCCCCCCTTACTAGGATTTTGAGTCTGGGCATCAAAGGGTGGAAAATGAGGCAGCATCTCTCACTATTATTCTTAATGGCCCGTTAACAGGGATTTTGCTTCATATCCTCAAAATTTAAGGTTTTATGCTCCATGTTCCTAGAAAGAAAGAAAGAAAAAAGTAATTCTTACAATAGGGAACACCAAAATGGTTCCATTGAAACAGATGCCAAGACTGCTGCCTGGTCACCTGCTGCCTGGTCACTTTGAGACTCTCATGCTACTTAGTCAACAAGCAAAAAAGGGATTTCTCTACCGGTCATGTAACCAGTAACTGAAACCAAAGCTGCAGGATTTATGGGTATATTTTTCTTTTGCTTTGATGTGAATATATTTGTAAATATATTCCAGTCCTCTCCCATTTCCCTCCTTCCCAACACAAGATACAATAAGAAGGCCTCAAGTTCTATCTCAATATTTTACCAAGTTATAGGATATAAAAGGTGGTGTGTGAATTAGTTGAAGAGTACTAAATTATCCATATGGATAAAATGACATATGATACTTTCTATATCCTCTATTTCTTTAAGTTATATTCATCTATTAAAAATAAGTAGACTTTTGCTGCTGTCTTTTTTGAAAGATAAATATGGTAAAACAAGATGTGTGTGAGTGGCAAGTTGAAAAGAGGTGGGTTGTTTGGGATCTTATTGATAACTTGGTTATGACTGGGAACTGAATTGCCCAAAGCATCTTCCCAGTAAGGTTTCAGAATTACTAAGTTAGTAAAATTAGCAGAATTAGTAAAAAGAAGGATTTGCATGAAATTTGGACATATATCTCCTATATCCACAATACTTATAGTGGTTCTGCTTCTATTACTGAAATGACATTTAAGTGGGCTTGAATAATAGCACAGAGACCCTACAAGCTTCAGCAAAAACCACAGGAAAGGCCTTGCTCAAATTGTAGGTAAAGGAGTGTCCTCAGAAAATCCTGACAGTGCTATATCTAAAATACAATTTCAGGCCTTGCTATCTACCATACAATGATGAAAATTTGGCAAGATTCGGTGAGCTCAGGGTGATGAAATATAGTATGCTACCTGTGGAATGAAAGGTGTAGGCCATCTGGGAAGATCAGCAGATGATAGCAGCCTTCAGAGCCTTTACTAAGCCCGCACAACTGAGTCAAGATTTCATATACCTCAATGCTTCTCCAACTTGTATATTGGAATCACCAGTGAATGCTAAAAAAATAGATATGCTCTACTTTTAGCTATTCCATTACTTGAAAAGAGCTATATTTTCCCATAAGTGATATAATAATTTGTGATATAATTATTGAGTATCAAAAGATAGTGGTGTAGCAAAAATAAGATTTTCATATGCAGCTGAATATTACAATGTAGCTGTAATATTACAATGTAGACATTATCATTAATAGACGTTGGCATTTGGCATATGATGAGAGATTATGGGGCGTGAAAAGCTGTACTGCATCTGATACTGCTGTGTGATTCTCTATAAGCTTAACCAAGTAAACCTTGGCTAAGTAAATTTGAAACATAATTTAATATTACAGAATGTTGGTGTGCTCATGTAGCCATGACTGTGTTCTCATCTTACCAAATGAAACAACAGAAATGCTCAGAAGAACCATTTTTGGTCAGAAAACCAAAGAAAAGATTCTTAGGAAAGTTTAAAACTGACAGCGATTTGGACTGTGTTTTGTGGATTTTTACAACAAATAGAACATGTGGTTAAACATACTTTTAAACTTTGATATTCTCAGGTGAAATCTTGTAAATGTTTATTATCACAGTAAAAACTAACAATAACAAATGAGGTACAGCAAAAATGTCAGCTACTGAGATACATTTTTTAATATACACATTCTCCAATTTTCACTTTCAAACGCACATTTCCACTGTGGTATTCCACCATGGCATAGGGAATGATCTTCCCATGAGGATACAGATGATACATTACATAGCCGACTGTGTTTCTGAGATGCCAGAGAATGTCTCGTACTCTCAGGAATACTTGGTGTATAAAAAATAAAAGAGAAAAAACCAAATATTTTGTCTTGCAATTAACCTATATTCTTTAAGCAGATACTTAGAAAAATTTTCCAAATCACTTGAAGTAGCATGGGTGTAGAATGTTATCAACATATTATTAAAATGCATTTAATGTATTTGATTTGTCTTATTACTTTCCTAACATTCTTGACTCTCACCATCTTAGTGTAGAATATACACTTTAATTATTAGATAGTATATAAATATATAATTAACACCTGTCAAGTGCTCAAAATGGTGCAGGCACTATTCTCAGCATTTACTCAGTTAACCATCCAACAATCAGTACTGTAGGTTCTATATTCTTCCATTTTACAGATAAGTTAACTGAGACATATAAAAATTGAGTAACTTATTCAAAGTACCACTGACTAGCTAGGTACAGAGCTGGCATTTGAACAAAGGGTATCTGGCTTCCTCCCTCATCCAGTAATCTACCCTTATGAATGAGATATTCTACACATGAACACATACACACACCCTTCTGAGGTATTTACTATATCTCTTAAGAAAACCTGATGCAACCTATTTTAGCATTAACTCCAAGCTAGTAATCATTGAATAACAGTGTGTTATTTAGCAGCAGTTTTGAAAATTTTAAATGTTTTCTTATATCATGGAATAATGAAATGCATTTGGCTGTGTAAAAAACCAATTGTTTGGTAAAATCTCTTCTGTAAGAAGTCGTGTGTTCCGGTAAGGTTGTTGCAGGTTTCCAATTAGAGTTTGTAATTGGGGATTCAGATGAATCTTGGAATGCTGTATCTCACAACGAAGCTACCTTTGATTTTATGGCTTTCTTAGCCGCATCTTTCACATCCTTATTTCTCAAACTATAAATCAATGGATTCAGCACTGGGATGATAATGGTGTAGAACACTGAAATAATTTTATCCATGTTGGGAGAATAGAGGTAGCTAGGCCGTGAGTAAATGAAGAGAAGTGTCCCCTGATAGATCACCAGAGAAGTCAGGTGAGAGGCACACGTAGAGAAGGTTTTCCTCCTCCCACTGGACGATCGGATCTTTAAGATTGAGAGAAGAATGAAAAAGTAGGAGATGACGATGATGATGAAACAGATAATTTCTACTGAGCTGCCATATGTGGAGAGAAGCAACTCATTAATTGATGTGTCTGTACAGGATAGCTTAAGTAGCGGAGGGAGGTCACAGAAAAAGTGGTTGATGACATTTTTATCACAGTATTTCAGAATAAAAGCAAAAGATGTATGGACCAGGGAACTCATGTTGCCCCCAATGTATGACAAGACAATCAGCCATATACAGATACTCCGAGATATCACAACTGTATAGAGTAAAGGGTTACAGATAGCAACATAGCGATCGTAGGCCATGACAGCCAAGATAAAGGATTCTGTGTCTGCAAAAGTGCAGAAAAAATAAAACTGCAGGGCACAACCATAATAGGAAATAGATTTGTTCACTGAGAGGAAATTGACCAGCATTTTGGGAACAGTGACTGAGGAATAGCAAAGGTCTACAAAGGATAGATTGCTAAGGAAAAAATACATAGGGGCTTGAAGGTGTGGATTGATCCTGATTAACATCATCAATCCAATGTTCCCCATTAAAATCAAACCATATAATGTCAGAAACACAAGGAATAGGACAATCTGCAGTTCAGGGCGAGTTGGAAATCCTAATAGAATAAACTCAGTCACCAAGGTGTAGTTTCCTTCTATGAATTCCGTAGTCTGTGTTGTTTTCATTTCATAAGATTTCTAACATCCTAAAATGTTATATTGACGGACAGAGAAAAATAATTAGATATAATGATAAGGTTATCTTATTGTTTCAATAAATATACAAAAAAGCAATCAAATAAAAACTCCAAGCCCAAACTTCCTTTCAAATATGACCTCTGAGAAATATATTTCAGAATTTAGCAGAGGTCAGATTTCATGGTTGTTAGTTTTATTTTATTTTTTTTTGATTAATGATTATTTCTTCCATTGGAGAGTTAGCTCCCTGCATGCAAGGATCATGTCTGATTTTGCTTATCATTATTTTTACCACAAATATAGCACAATAGCTGGCCCAGAAGATTAAAAGAAGTTAATTAATGGACTGAGGATGATATGAAGAAAAGAAAAAATATATATATGATAAAAATAAAGTGTCCTACAGAACACGCCTTAGAATGATAATCATAGAACATTTTGCTCTTTCTGTCCAGGTTTAATAGACAGTGGTATGCCATTCCGTTGGCAGAGCAGATGGAGTGGTGTAATGAAACATATACCAGTTAATTATTTAAAAATATAATAGAAAAGTGATATTAATTAATTAATAACAAATGTGAGTAAACATCAGCACTGAGTACAGTTTTGATAGGAAAGAGTTTAGGATAATTTTATAAATCTTAATCAAGATACTAAAATAAGATGATTAAATTAATCAACTGGTTCTTTCTCTATCTTTGGCATTTATTGTAATTCTTGGCCTCTAGTAAGTGCTCAGTGATTATTAGTTGACTAACTAAAGAAGGCAAAATATTTAGTCATAAGTTGACTTCTAACTAAATAAAATTATTCTATATGGCCTCCTCACTGATTATGTTATAGACAAACAAAAATAGTTACTTGCCATTGATTTTTACCCTAGTATAATTTAGAGTTTTGAGTCTAAAAAGTCTGTCAATTCCTGCTTCTGGAGTCTCCAAACTTCTCCAGAAAAAGGAGCAATTTGAACCTGCCTTTGAAGTACAAAATATTTTATCTTAACCTTAGAGGATGGACATGGAAGTATACAAAACAAACAAGCAAAGCATCCATTGAGCTGTGTTACTCTCACCATAGTGGGCCAGGAAGGAACAAAATGGTCTTGGGGCAGTCTCTCAATTATAAAAGTGACAGTATTAAGAACTTCATTTTGTATATCACCTAATCATTGAAACCACCGAATGACATAGGCACAGAGAAGCCTAAGGGAATCACGAGGGTTAATGTGCTGTCTTATGTCATTGCCTCAGAGAGTGTGAATGAGATGTGACACTACATTAAGACAGTGGTTAATTTATTCTTATGTCGCCTGTTTTGAAAGTAATCAAGGGGCCGGCCTGGTGGTGCAGCAGTTAAGTGCGCAGGTTCTGCTTTGGTGGCCCAGGGTTCGCTGGTTTGGATCCCGGGTACGGACATGGCACCGCATGGCAAGCCATGCTGTGGTAGGCGTCCCACATATAAAGTGGAGGAAGATGGGCATGGATGTTAGCTCAGGGCCAGTCTTCCTCAGAAAAGAAGAGGAGGATTTGCAAATGTTAGCTTAGGGCTAATCTTCCTCAGAAAAAAAATAGTAATCAAGGCATTTTAAAAAGATAAGACCTTACATTAGAGTTGGTAAGAATTTGTTTAGAATCTCATTTTGGCCACACGTGGGCTGTGTGACTTGCACAATTTAATATGTATATATCTTAAACTGTAGTATAAGAATGACAATAAATATCTCACAAGGTTTCTGTGTGGGTTAAATTAGAAAAATTACCTATTTATTATCTATTTATTTACCTACCTATTTATCATTCCATGTGGTCACATTTTAGACAGACTGGCACACAGTAAAGCAAACAAGAAAGATTAGTTTCAATTGTTCCACCACTTTCTTTTATCCTTAGCTTTTGACTGGCACTGTGTGGCAAAGTTTTATGAATAATAGCTATCATTTATATAATGATTATTACATGCAATGCAATATTCTAAATACTTTACATATAATTCATTTAATTGTCACAAAAAACTAATGATGCAGTTACTGTCACTATCACCTTTCTTTTACACATGAGGGAACTAAGGCACAGAGAAATTAACAGCTAAGATGTAATAGCAACAGAATTGAAACCCAGGCTCCTGACTCCAAGTTTTATTATACATTGTCTCACTATAAGATATATCCTTATTATTAATTTCATATTTTGGATAGGAACTTTGAGGCTTAGAATAATATCCCAAGTCATTCAGCTGGTAATTAACAGGTACAATTCAAACTCAGGTGGGTTTGAAGACAAAGTTCATAGGAAGAAATATGAAGGTGGTTAGAATATTAATAGTGTGGCCACTGTGAGACAGGTTGAGGTGCAAAGCAGTGCTGAAGGGAGGAAGGAACATCTCATTTACTTACTAAAGAAGCAAGACGCGTTCTTGAGAACTTCACATTGATCATCCTTTCTGATAGTTGAATAATTCCATTTAGAGAAATGTGAGAGGGAAGAGAGGAAGCCATTGAAGGTAAAGGCAAGAGAAGACAGACAATTTTGGATCCTTGCTTTAAAATATAATGGACAGGGTCTGGCCCGTGGTGTAGTGGTTAAGGTTGGCATGCTCTGCTTCAGTGGCCCAGGTTCGTGGGTTAGGATCCTAGGCACAAACTTACATCACTTGTGAGCCACGCTGAGGCACCAAGCCACATGCAAAATACAGGAAGATTGGCACAGATGTTAGCTCAGGGCCAGTTTTCCTTAAGCAAAAAGAAAGGAGGTTTGGCAACAGATGTGAGCTCAGGGGGAATCTTCCTAACTAAAAAAAAAAAAACAAAGAATAGACAAAAAGACCCAATCAAAATGCTATGATTCACTAAATTCTTCTCAAATATATACATACAACAAAAACTATCTTTGGATAGAAAATAAATTAATTCAGATTATCAAGTAGCCAGCCATGGTTTAGTTCTTTATTCTGTAAGAAAAAAGCTCATTTAAACAAAAGTGTTTCATGCCCTTGTAGAAGCTACATAAGAAAGAGTGACACAAGATAAATGAATTTATGGGTACAATGCTGATATGTGGTTTCCCAATTCTTTGGACACAATCAGTGGTTCTTGCCCTCAGACCCACAGAAGCCAATTTTTGCAACATTAAAGCCAGTCTAGAAACCACAGAAGCTACTTACCTAGGAAGGAGCTGTTTTCCAATTACCTAGATGAATAATTTTGCCAATAGGACCAGGGACTTTTATGTGTATTCTCATGGCATTAGGGACCAGATAATTGAAGAATTCCAAACAGGCTCATTTCCAAGGGACACCAAGGGAACAATTAACAGGGTTATTGCTATTGTGAATTTTTTCCTAAAATACAATTACACATTGGTAATATTAATTGGTATAATTAAACATTGGTGATTATAATAGAAATATGTTTAGTTATTTGAATAGGCAATCTTCACTTTCAGTAGTATTGAGGTTGTTTTTAATGACTCCTGGAATCCTGCAAAGGTTCCTCTTTATTGTGGATGCCCTTTGGAAATTGTTCAAATATTTAAAAATATAACTATTGGGACAATGTCTATTCATATTCTCTTCCCATTTTGTGATTGAGTTGTTCATTACTGTTGTTCAGTTGTATGAGTTCCTTATATATTTTGGAAATTAACCCCTTCTCAAATATATGAGTTGTAAATATTTTCTCCCAGTTGGTGGGTCGCCTTTTCATTTTGCTCATGATTTCTTTCACTGTGCAGAAGCTTTTAAGTCTGATGTAGCCCCATTTGTTTATTTTTTCTTTTGTTTCCCTCGTTTGGGTAGACATGGTATTAAAAAAGATACTGCTAAGACTGATGGCAGAGAGTGTACTGCCTATATTTTATTAGGAGTCTTAAGATTTCAGGTCTTACATTCAAATCTTAAATCCACTTTCAGTTATTTTTTGTGCATGGTGTAAGATAGTGGTCTACTTTCATTCTTTTGCAAGTAGTTGTCCAGTTTTCCCGGACCATTGATTGAAGAGACTTTCCTTTCTCCATCGAATGTTCTTGCCTTGTTTGTCAAAAAAATAGCTGTCCATAGATGTGTGGTATTATTTCTGGGTTTTCAATTCTGTTCCATTGATGTGTGTCTGTTTTCGTACCAGCATCATGCTGTTTTGATTACTATAGACTTGTAGTATATTTTGAAGTCAGGAATTTTGATACTTTCAGCTGTATTCTTTTTTCAAGGAAATGCTTTGGCTGTTCAAGATCTTTTGTTGTTCCATGTAAATTTTAGGATTCTTTGTTTTATTTGTATGAAGAATGCCGTTGGGATTCTGATTGGGATTGCATTGAATCTGTAGATTGCTTTAGGTAATATGGACATTTTAACTATGTTTATTCTTCTAATGCATGAGCATGAACTATCTTTCCATTTCTTTACTTCTTTGATTTCTTTCAAGAATGTCTTATAGTTTTCAGTGTACTACTCTTTCACCTCCTTGGTTAAATTTATTCCTAGATATTTTATTCCTTTTGTTGTAATTGTAAACGGGATTACCTTCCTGGATACTCTTTCTGCTAGTTCGTTGTTAGCATATAGAAATGCAACTGATTTTTGTATGTGATTCTGTGAAGATACACAGATGGCCAACAGGCACATGAAAAAATATCCAACATCACTAACTATTAGGGAAATGCAAGTCAAAACTACAATGAGATATCACCTTGAACATATCAGAATGGCTGTGATTAACAAGACCAGAAATAACAAGTGTTGGGGAGAATGTGGAGAAAAGGAAATCCTTATACACTGCTGGTGGGAATGCAAACTGGTACAGCTACTATGGAGAACAGTATGGAGATTTCTCAAAAATTAGAAATACCATATGATCCACCTATTCCGTGACTGGGTATTTATCCAAAGAATAGAAATCAACAATTCAAAAATATATATGCACCCCTATGTTCATCACAGGATTATTCACAATAACCAAGACGTGGAAGCAACCCAACTGCCCATTAATTGATGAAAAGATAAAGAAAATGGAATACTACTCAGCTACAAAAAGATAAAATTCTGCCATTTGCAACAACATGGATGGACCTTGAGGGTACTATGCTGGGCAAAATAAGTCAGGCAGAGAAAGACAAATAGCATATGATTTCACTCATATATAGAAGATAAACAAATACATAGATAAGGAGAGGAGATTAGAAGTTATCAGAGTAGAAGGGGGTTGGGGAGGGCGAAAGAGGTAAAGGGGCACCTGTATATGGTGATGGATACAAACAGGACTGTTGGTGGTGAACACAACACAATCTATACAGAAACTGAAATATGGTGATGTAAGCTTGAAATTTGCAGTATTATTATTATATTTTCATTGCAGTAATATTTATTACATTACATAAATTTCAGGTGTACAGCATTATATTTCAATTTCTGTGTAGATTACATCATGTTCACCACTCAAAGACTAATTATCATCTATCACCACACACATATGCCTAAGCAACCCTTTCACTCTCCTACCTCCCTGACTCCCCTCTGGTAACAACCAATCTAATCTCTCTCTCAAAGTGTGTGTTTGTTGTTGTTTTTAACTTCTGTTTATGAGTGAGATCATATGGTATTTGACTTTCTCCCTTTGCTTACTTCACATCTGAAGTTTACACAATGTTGTAAGCCAATGTGACCTCAATAAAGTAATTAAAAATAAATAATTAAATAAAACTATTGCTATTTAAATAATTTCAAAAACCACATGGAAACTCAAAAAGTTACCTGTTAGTATCAGTACTAAAAATTGATATTTTTTTAATGACATTGAAGAGTGAGCCCAGTGGAGCTTTCTGTAGAATTTAGTATCAGCGGGTGTTTTCTGAGAAGATGGAAGGGCTTATAGACAACCATTTTATGCCAGAGAACTAAATACAGGATCTCATGATCAAGTTAATTAGTCTTACATACACTACGCACGACAGTTTCACTAAAACAATGATATTTGCGGGCTAGTTGTTATTAGCGGAACTCCACTAATTACATTACAGACTAAATTTGTTTCACAGCATAAAATGCATTTGTTGACTCCTATATCTACAGAATCTTAGTGGAATTCTTGTTAAAACTTACATCCAATGCAAAGATTCACTTCTAAATCAAGACTGAAAAATTATCAGATATCTTCAGTTTAACTGTTTCTAAGGGTAAAAATTTCACAACTTCAATCACTGTGGAAGTTCTAGCTGTTTAAAAAAATCCCCATTATGGTGAGCTCGAATCAGAATTTATTTCTCCTTTTCATTTGTATCATGATGTTTCTACCTATAGGCGCAGATTAAACTTATTTTGTGATTTGAGACAGTTTAGTGACAGAGTTAGTAAACTGCAAGTTAACTCTTTAAGGAAAAATAGATGTTAGTGGGGCTGGTCCATTGGCACCGTGGTTAAATTCTCCCGTTATACTTTGGCAGCCTGGGATTCACCAGTTCAGATCTCTGTGTGGACCTATGCACTGCTTGTCAAGCCATGCTGTGGTAGGCCTCCCACATAAAATACAGGAAGATGGGCATGGATGTTAGCTCAGGGCCGGTTTTCCTCAGCAAAAAGCGGAGGATTTGCAGCAGATGTTAGCTCAGAGCTAATCCTGCCCCCTGCCACCAAAAAAGGGGAAGATAGTTGCTTTAGCATAATATGGCCATACTGGGAATGTAACAAAAATTTTATTTATTGTGATAATGATGGTAGTGAAAGAATTTGAGAAATGTTTAAAAAAATTACTAAATAAAATAAATTTTCTGAACATGCTTTCATTACAAATGGACATCTTATGAAATGCAATTTAGAATTTCACCCATTAAAAAATAAAAATACCCATTCTCTTGTCCTATTCCTACTCTTCAGAGAGGAAAGGGATAAGCTAACACTAATTGAGTGATCAATTAGAACCTATAGGCAGAGGTCCAAGCCTTTAGTGATGCGGGGTCGGTGAGCCGAGGAGTCGAAAGAAAGATTTCTTAGACTCTTAAGATCTGGCAGTAGTGCGCTTTTATTTAGAGAATAGTGTAGCATGGGGACACGACCCATGGGCAGTCAGAGCTTCTGCTGCTGCTGCTGCTGCCCCCGCTGGCATGGGGACAGAGCCCATGGGCAGGCAGAGCCGCTGCTGCTGCCCCCGCTGGCATGGGGACAGGACCCATGGGCAGGCAGAGCTGGTGCGTGGGGACAGGACCCACGGGCAGTCAGAGCTCCTGCTGCTGCCCCGAGTTGAGGGTTAGGGCTAATTTTATAAGGCATAGGTATATGATTCATCTCTTTACAAGACAAAGGAAAGAACATGAAAAAAAGTTAAAATGGTATCAGTGCCCGTATGGTCTGGTCATTGGGTGATCCCATGACTTTTAGACAAGAATCAAATCGGATTGAGTAAATGGCAGAAGTCGCTGCTTGAATTTTATCCTCGGCTAAAGACAAAGGAGGATTTGGGGGGGGGGGGGGTCAGTTACATGAGGTTGCCAGACAGTAACCAACTTAAGTTCTTGCCTCTGGCATTGACCAAGAGCCTCTAGAGATAAGACCATCCCCCCCTCTTCGGGGCACAGAGAGGGAGGCATCTTCACAGATAGAGGTTTCCCTTAGAAATGTAAATGTTTCCCAACAAAGGGGCAAGCAAATTCCACTCCTTGGAGCCTGAATCTCATCTGTAGTTTTAAAACTAACCAGCCTAAAAATCCTCATCATAAACCGTTTTAAAAGTAAGCAGCCTAAAAGTCCTCATCAGAACCACATGCCATATTTACTTAAGTCCAAAAAAATCCATCATCAGCATTCTATTTTATATATTAACAGAGACATACACACAAATACACACATAAACAAGGAGAGAAGCCTATATACCTCAAGGCGTTTATTGTCCTTCATCCCATCTCCACTTTTTAATGTAAAAGCCATTTAAAATTCAAAGAGATGCAAATGTGTATGTTAAATTCTGTTGTTTTCACCTCTTTTTAGCAGTTTTCTTCGGTGAAAAGCTTTCACCTTGACACAAGTCCACTTCACAAATAGGTAATAAGTATTGTGGCAAAGCAACAATACACTTTTATAGAAAGGATCAGTAATACTTATTTCATGTCTTATCACGTACTAAAGACAACTTGGACCAGAAACAGTAACATAATAATTTTTATTATTGTTATTGTGTGATATGCTCACTGTTTCTAAAAGTAATGCAGTCTTTAAATAAGTTACGTTTTTTTGACGAACATAAAAATTGGAATCATTTTTTTTATGTGTCTATGTGAGTATTTTCAAGCATAGAAATTCTTAATCCTATATCTTACAACCTGGTCTCTCTCACATGGATGTTTCCTCCATATCATGTTGAATGCATAATGAAATATAAGATCATCCAAATCCCTTCCTTCAGATAAGAAAGGAAATGCTCAGGGAAATTAAAGAGCTTGTAGAAAGTCACATATCTCATGAATGACATCGAGATTTAGATAAAAGTTTCTTAACTTCCTATCCCAGACATTTTTTATGATTGTCACATGCATAGCAATGCCCCTTTAAAGACTGGGTAATTTTCTCAGCATTAAAAGATGGTTACAGAAAGAAATCAACTACTGTCTTACAGATATTTTGTGGATGTCCGGAAGAGTTAGAATATATCTATCATTTTCTTGATTATTTTCTTTTTTTTCTTTTTAATTTTTTTTAAAGATTTTATTTTTTGCCTTTTTTTCCCCAAAGCCCCGAGGTACATAGTTGCATATTCTTCATAGTGGGTCCTTCTAGTTGTGGTACGCCGCGGGACGCTGCCTCAGCGTGGTTTGATGAGCAGTGCCATGTCCACGCCCAGGATTCAAACCAAGGAAACACTGGGCCGCCTGCCGCGGAGTGTGCGAACTTAACCACTCGGCCACGGGGCCAGCCTCTCTTGATTATTTTCTTATAAATTTAGACAAGAATGAAGTGGAATGGTCAGAGAAAACTGTTCCTCTTCAACAGAATTCATTTTCTTGGGAATTACTAATAAACTTAGCATGAAAGTGGCCCTGAATATCATGTTTCTAGCTGTTTATCTAATATTTTGGAAAATCTTGGAATGGTCATTTTAATTAGACTGGATTCCAATTACACACACCAATATATTTTTCCTCAGCCACTTCTCTTACTGTGACCTCTGTGTAAACTCCATGTGTTATTCCACTGCAATTGAGCCCAAAATGTTGGTGGGCCTTTTAGCCAAAAATAAATCAATCCCCTTCTATTGCTATGCTCTGCAATTCTTCATTTCCTATACCTGTGCAGATTCTGAGTGGCTATTGTTGGCCATGGTGGCCTTTGATAGGTACAAGGCCATTAGCAACCCCTCGCTCTGTACAGTCAACATGTCCAGTAGAATGTGTTCCCTGCTCAAGGCTGGGGTTTATTTGCTGGAAATGAGAGATACTCTCATACATACAACATTGATATTCTGTTTACGTTTGTGTAAGTCAAATGAGATTAATCATTTCTTCTGTGATATCACTCCTCTCCATTTGCTCTCTGGCTCAGATACACAGGTCAACGAGTTAGCAATATTCACCATTTTTGGCTTCTTTAAACTGAGTGTCATTTCAGGGTTATTATTTCTTGTTGTTATATTATCCTATCAGTCTTAAAGATTCACTCTGCTGAGGGGAGGTTCAAAACTCTCTCCACCTGTACCCCCACTTAACTGCAAGGGCAATTTTCCAGGGAACTATGCTCATCATATATTTCAGGACGAGTTCATGCTACTCCCTAGATAAAGACAAAATGAACTCGCTGTTTTACACCCTTGTGATTCCCATGTTAAACTCTCTGAATTATCACCTATGGAACAAGGATATGAAAGAGGCCGCAGGAAAATTGAAAAATAAAAGATGATTTAAAATTTTTGTTATCCATTTATACACATGCACACACACAATTAGTGACTGCTGTTTTCATAATGTATAATATGATACATGAGAAACATAATTTTCTCACATATTTAATTAAATGAGTATCTGTACTGAAGGCCAACCATAAGAAAATATTCCAGTTTCCCAAACATATTGTGATTCACTATGGTCTTGAATTTATGATAATCCTTCACAGTGTAAAATATGCTGACTTTTCTAATTTTGGCATATTTTTATTTGCTCATTCTTTCATCCAAGCATTATTTGAAGTATACTAAAATTTATCGAGTTTTCACAAAGTGCTTTTTGTTTATTTAGATGCTTTGCATTTCATGATGAATCCGACATTTTCCATACTAATGAATCCTATAATCTAGAGGAACAAGCAAACATTAATTAATTAAGCACTCAAATAATTCATAATAAGGCTCAAAATTTGATGAAGTAAAAAACTAGGAGTTTAAAAATATGAAAAAAATGTTGAAATCTAGTGTGCAGACAAAAGGCTCCCCTGGATGGAGATATTCAGCCTCAGATCTAAAAAATAAGAAAGCTGGGAAAAGGAAAGGATTCTAGGCAGAGGGTCTGACAGTTACAGAGGTCTTGATGTAGACAGTTCTATACCTTTTTAGAATTAAAGAAGTCCAACATGGGTAGGTTGTGAAGAGCAATGTAAAGTGCCTTGGTAAATTACATTAAGGACTGAGCAAATAGAAAAAACTTTTTAGTGCTTATGAGATGTCAGTAACAAACAATTGCCTGAGAGCATGGTATATGGCTTGAATATTTACATATTTTATAACTTTTAAGAAACTACTTAAGTGTTGTGGATACTAAGGTAATAGATCCATAAAGACCTACATATTAATTACACCAGAAGTAAAGAGCATTTCTCTTCGTAAATTCTTGATGTTTGTTTGTTTTGTCTGTGTCTACTCTAGTTTTTGATGATTAAAGCATTGAACCAAGTTGTTGAGATAAGGTAGATATTTGTATGACTATGTAAGACTAAAGGATCCTCTTTATTATTCTTTACAATTGTAGAAGTTTTTAAAAGCCACTGAATGTCTTAGATTTTCCAGCTGCCATTGTAAAATGCCTTTCTGTGAAAACATTTCAGAATGGAAGTAAAAGCCCGAGAAGCTTCTCTAGTTTTCAAAGGGGCATTTGTGGGACACTGTGACCACTTGCACAGCATCAAGCTAAAAGAAAAATCTTTGGAGATTTTTTTTTTGATAAAAGGATTTAAAAGTTTCCACCTGTACCATATTTTCACAATTAACACTGCTCTTTTGGAAATGTTACTTGTGAGCACCAATATGTTAGAAAACATTCTTTGAAATATATTGTCCAAGAAAAATGGGTGTCAGGTTTTGCTGCTAATTTAGAGGACATAAAAATATATGATTTGATCTACATATTCGCTGTTTTATCAGATTTCTTGAGGGTGAACTAAAGAGAAGGAAATTTTAAGCCCTATACATGAAATTCCCAAAATAGAATCAACTGATTAATTTTGGGCCATTCTCCTTAAAGTTGTGAGATTGGATAACATGTTATGGGGAATATTTTTTAGAGAATCAAGACTCAAGTAGAACCTTGGGAAGATGGCCTATAATGACATTCTTGATGTTCTACTTATATAGGAAATAACATATCAAAAGGTTTCATTTATTCAATCATCATGATTCCCCTCCTTTCTTAGTCACTATAAGTTACATCTTTCTCATATATCCCCAATGACTGATGGCTAACATTATTTTTCAAATACAATATTTTCAGAGATAAGGGACAGTTTTTAAATATGGTAACATAGGAGGCTCCTGAATGGCTCTTCTCCCATGAACACATGAAAAGAACAATTGTACATGATACAATTCTCTCTGAAATAAATAATAATAATAAAAAACTTGCTAAGTGACTCCTACACATTGAGCAATGAGAAAATGTCCACATTGAAATAGGTAAGGAAGGATCAGAGACACTTTGCCATAACCCCCACTCCCAACACAGACACATATAATTGGGAAGACACACTTAGCTCCCAGCTTCTCTTTGAGGAGTAGAGGGTTTGAACACCACATCTAGTACTGCATCTTTTAAGATTCCCACCAGAAGGACACGCATCCAAATTCCATAACTTTGAAAGCCAATGGATATTGCACCCAGGAGAACCATAAGAGTGCAGCAAGCAAAAAAAAAAAAAAAACAGTTATTAAGAGAAGACAGCATTAGCTGTAGTTAATATACCAGGTCTTACAGCAGAGATAGGGGGCAGAAAAGCCCATCTTTTAGTCTCTTCCTGTAAGGTTTCTATTTTCATATCTTAAAAGATGCTGCCTAAAGGTAAGGCTTCAAATTTAGCATGCATCTAGGGGCAGACTGGGCTCCTCTGAAGAGAGCAGGAAAGTCTGCAGATGCCTCCCCGACTCTCTCACTCCTGACCACCCCAAGTCCCCAGTATCTCCTTGGGAGGAGCTTGTAAACATGTTTGCACCCCAGCTTTTGTGGCTACCACCTGAGGAAAATGTTCCCAGATCACCTGACTCTGATAGCCAACAGGAATTTCATTCAGGAATGCCACAGAAGATTGGAATCGTGTGAAGCATCACAATGGTATCAAACAAGAAATCAATTAAAAGAAGAAAACTGAAACATTCACAAATGTGTGGACATTAAACAACATGCTCCTAAACAAATAATGGTTGAAGAAGAAATTAAGAGAGAACTCAAAAATACCTTGAGAAAATTAAAAATATATACATGGCATACCAAAATGTAGGGCATGCAGCAAAAGCAGTTCTAAGAGGGAAGTTTATAGTGAGAAGTGCTTACATTAAGTAAAAAAAGAGAGAACTTTGTACCTCGAGGAAATAGAAAAGTAGGAAAAAACTAAGCCAAAGTTTAGTATAAGGGAGGAGATAACAAAGATCAGAGCTGAAATAAATGGAATAGGGACTAAAACAACAATGGAAAGATCAATTAAATTAAGAGCTTATGTTTTGAAAAGAAAAACAAAATAGACAAATCTTTAATTAGCCTTACCAAGAAAAAAAGAGAAGGATCTCAAATAAATAATATTATATTTGAAAGAAGAGACGTTGCAATTGATTGTACACAAACACAAAGGATCATGAGAGTAATGTGAACAATTATACACTGAAAATTAGACAACTTAGAAGAAATCGATAAATTTCTATAATATACAATCTACCAAGGCTGAATTATGCAAAAATAGAAAATCCGAATAGACCAATTATTCTTAAGGAGATTGAGTCAGAAATCAAAACTTCCATGGGGGCAGGGCCAGTGGCGCAGCAGTTAAGATCACATGTTCTGATTCTTGGCGGCCTGGGGTTCCCTGGTTTGGATCCCGGGTGTGGACATGGCACCGTTTGGCAAAAGCCATGCTGTGATAGGTGTCCCAAATATAAAGCAGAGGAAGATGGGCATGGTTGTTAGCTCAGGGCCAGTCTTCCTCAGCAAAAAGAGGAGGATTGGCAGTAGTTAGTTCAGGGCTAATCATCCTCAAAAGAAAAAAAGAAAAGGATCAAAATTTCCAGAAAAGTTCAGGCCCTGATGTCTTCATTGGTGAATTCTATCAAGCATTTAAAGAATTAATACCAATCCCTCTCAAACTCTTCCAAAATAATAGAAGAGGAGGCAATATGTGAACCCATCATATCTTGAGACTAAAACCAGATAAAGACACTACAATGAAAGGCCGGGGGGAAGCCAAAAGAGGTGATTAGGCTCACATGTGAGGGGATGGTCTATAATTAGTTTTTGGGTAGTGAACATGGTGTAATCTACACAGAATTCGAAATATATTATGATGTACATCTGAAAGCTATATAATGTTATAATCCAATGTTACTGCAATTAAAAAAATGTAACATTAATTATATTTAGAGAATTATTTTGAGTGAACTGTTGCTTTCTTTTTGTATTATGTGGAATTTTTATAAATGAGCATGCATCATTTTTATAAAAACAATAAAAAGTGATTCTTCTTTTTACAAAAAAAAAAGAAAAAATGAAAGGCCAATGTTCTTGATGAACATAGATGCAAAAGTTCTCAATAAAATGTCTGTAAACCAAATTCAATGGTACATTAAGTGGATAGTACACCATGAATAAGTGCGATTTATTCCAGGAGTGCAAGGATAGATCAACATCTACAAATCAATTAGTTTATTCACCACATTAAAAAATGAAATAGAAAATCATACGACCACCTCAATATATGCAGAAAAAACGTGTGACAAAATTCAACATCCTTTCATGATAAAACTTTCAGCAAACTAGGAATAGAGGAAACTTACCTCAATATAAATAAAGGTCATATGTGACAAGCCCACAGCTAACATCATGTTCAACAGGGGAAAGATGAAATCTTTTCCTGAAAGATGAGGAATAAGTGAGGGATGCCTAAACTTTGTTCTTTTATTCGATATTATACTGAAAGTTCTATCCAGAACAATTAGGCAAGAAAAGAAGTAAAAGACATCCAAATGGGGAAGAAAGAAGTGAAACAGTCCCTATATGCAGATGACATGATACTACCTATAGAAAACCCTAAAGACTCCACCAAAAAACAGTTGGAACTACTAAACAAATCCAGTAAAGTTCTGGACACAAAGTCAACATCCAATAACCAGCTGCATTTCTATACACTAATAACGATTTATTGGAAATAAAAATTAAGAAAAAAATTCCATTTCCCATTTACTTCGGAAAGAATTTATCCAAGGAGGTGAGAGACCTATACACTGAAATCTATAAAAAAATTGATGAAAGAGATTGAAGAAGATGCAAACAAATGGAAAGATATTCCATGAGAATGCATTGGAAGAATTAGTATTGTTAAAATGTCCGTACTCCCCAAATCAATCTACATATTTAATGCAATCCCTATCATTGTTCCTATGGCAGTTTTTACAGAAATGGGAAAAAGAATCCTAAACTTTGTGTGGAACTAAAAAAGACTCCTAATAATCAAGCAATCTTGAGAAAGCAGAGCAAATCTGAAGGCATCACACTTCCTCATTTCAATCTACATCACATAGTTATAGTAATGAAAAGAGTATGGTATGGGGGCTGGCCCAGTGGCACAGCAGTTAAGTTGCCACATTCTGCTTCTGCGGTCCAAGGTTAGCCAGTTTGGATCCCAGGTGAGGACCTGAGCACTGCTTGTCAAGCCATGCTGTGGCAGGGGTGCCACATATAAAATAGAGGAAGATGGACATGGAGGTTAGCTCAGGGCCTGTTTCCTCAGCAGAAAAGAGGAGGATTGGCAGCAGGTGTTAGCTGAGAGCTAATGTTCCTCCAAAAAAAAAAAAAAAAAGAGTATGGTATGGCATAAAAACAGACACATCAATTAATGGAACATAATAGAAAACCCAGAAATAAATCCACTCATACATATCCACTCAATGAATTTATGACAATAGATCCAGGAATACACAATAAAGAAAGAGAGTCTCTTTAATAAATGGTGCTGGGAAAACTAGACAGCCACATGCAAAAGAATGAAACTGGACTCCTATCTCACGCGCTACAGAAAAATCAACTCAAAATGAATTAAAGACTTGAATGTAAGACCTGAAACCATAAGGCTCCTAAATGAAACATAGAAGGTAAAGTTCTTGCCATTGGTCTTGGCTAGTACTTTTTTGAATTTGACAACAAAAGCAAAAATAAACAGTTGAACTACACCAAACTAAAAATCCTTTTCACAGCAAAGGAAACTGTCAACAAAATGAAAAGGCAATCTATGGAATGAAAGAACATATTTGTAATTCATATATCAGATAAAAAGTTAATATCTAAAATATATAAAGAACTCACACAATTCAATAGCAAAAAAAAACAAGCAATCCTCTTAAAAATTGGTCCAAAGAACTGAATAAACATTTTTCCAAAAAGATATTCAAATGGCCAACGAGTACATAGAAAGGTGCTAAACATCACTAACAATCAAGGTAATGCAAATCAAAACCACAGCAAGATATCACCTCACACCTGTTAGAATGGCTATCATCAAAAAGATAAGGGATAACAAGTGTTGCCAAGGTTGAGAGAAAAGGGAACATTTGTGCACAGTTGGCGGGAATGTAAATGGGTACAGACACTATGGAAAACAGTGTGGAGGTTCCTCAAATATTAAAAATAGAACTATCATATGATCCAGCAATCCCACTTCTCAGTCTATATACAAAGAAAGTGAAAACAGGAAATCAAAGATATCTCCACTCCCATGTTCATTGACGCAGGATTCACGATAGTCAAGATATGGAAGCAATCTAAGTCTCCATCAACAGATGAATGAATAAAGAATTTGAGTTTATATATGTATATATACGTACACACACAGACACACAAAATGGAATATTATTTAGCTATTGAAAATAAGGAAATCCTGCCATTTGCAACAACATGGATAAAACCTGACTGCATTATGCTAATTGACAAAAGTTAGAGAAAGACAAATACTGTATAATCTCACCTATGTGTTCAATCTAAAAAAAACTAAATTCATAGAAACAGAACAGATGGGTGGTTGCCAGAGATGCGGGTGAAGAATAGGGGAAATAGGTGAATATGGTCAAAATGTACAAACTTCCAGTCATAAGATAAATAAGTTCTTGCGATGTTTTGTTCCACATGGTAACTATAGTTAACAATACTATATTCTATTTGAAAGCTGCTGAGACCGTAGATCTTAAAATTTTCATCACACACACAAATATTTGTAAGTACATGAGATAATGGATATTAACTAAACTTATTGTGGTAATGATAAGTTTTACAATGTATAAATATATTAAATCATTATGTGGTACACCTTGAACACACTTGAACACTGTAGAGTATAGATTGATTATTCCCATGATCACGTATATGATTGGCAGCTGCTGCTCACTGCCACTGCCTAGCATCATGAGAGAGCACGGTATCATAGATTGCTGGCCTGGAAGAAGATCAAAATTCAAAATTCAAACTATGGTTTCTACGGAATACGTATAGCTTTCACACTATCTTAAAATCAAAAACTTGTTTTAAGTCGAACCAATGTAAGTCGGGAACTGTCTGTATTCAAATTAAATATATAAAGGTGTGTGTGAATTTTTCTTATTGTTTGCATCCACGCAGAGAGCAAAAAATAATGATTAAGAAGGTATGTAAAATTCAATTACAAAAAGGAGAGTAGAAAGTTGATACCAGTCAGGTCTGTGCGAATGGTTGATTAGTTCTCGTTCCTGCTGATGGAGCTCAATCAAACCAGGGACCAAAAAGCCAGACAAAGGTTGACGGATCATAGAGCATTGCATAATAGCTGTTGGGAAGGATTTGGAAAGGACACAAAATTACCCTCCAATATTTTTCAACTTTTAAAAATTGTATTTAATAAAAGCAAACTAAATTATTTTAGAAGCAAATACATTTCTGGTTTTTATTAAAGCCTCTTCCATGCACACATGCATGTATGATCTATTAGTTGAAGCAGTCCCAATAAACCTCTGTATTTCTACTATTTGTCTATTATCCACCAGTATACACACTTAAAATATTTAGGAACAGGGGGCTGGCCCGGTGGCACAGTGGTTAAGTTAGTTTTGGTGGCCCGGGGTTTGCCAGTTTGGATCCCAGCTGTGAACATGGCACCACTCATCAAGCCATGCTGTGATAGGCGTCCCACCTATAAAGTAGAGGAAGATGGGTACGAATGTTAGCTAAGGGCCAGTCTTCCTCAGCCAAAAGAGGAAGATTGGCAACAGATCTTAGCTCAGGGCTAATCTTCCTCAATATATATATATATATATATATATTTAGATATAAATATTAGAATAGACAATATTTTGCAAGTCCTGGTGCTAAGGTTGCAGTGTATATAGAAATTAGTCAAAAGCTGCTGTCATTCTTAAGAAGCTTACAATGTAGTAAAAGACATATATGAATGGAAAAACATAATTCAAGAAAAAATGTGCTAAGTATAGTGGATGTTATACAGTCATGAAATATTTGAAATCCCGTTGGATGACATGTGCTATAGGAATAGAATCACAGATTTTTAATTAAAGTAAAAAGTATTTAATATAATCTTTGAAAAATTATATTTCTCACTGGAAAGCTGGAGGAGATTGTTTCTGAAATGAAATACATAGGATGAAAATAATTAGAGAAATAAACAAAATAATCATATTATTTAATAAATGTATTAATTAAAAATTTTAACAAGACAAGTAATAATCAACAGATTAAATAATTAAGTAAAGGGTCTCCTTGAGTTTCATTACATCCCTGATTTGACTGGAGGGAGATGGTATAGACTCAGGGTAGCAATGAATCACATGCAAAAATCATTTTACCTTCCTGACATTGATCAATTTTGTGCAAGTGTGAAGAATTAAATGTTACGTTTTGCTGAAAATACTGCAACATTCGTGTGGGAGAATATAGACTTAGAAATTTAATTAATCACACGTTTGCATAATACAGACATGTGTGGACAGAGGCTTCAGAGATTTAAGTCCCAAATGTCACTAAGTAAAAATAAAACGTGATCTGCTTGTATTGTTCAGCTCCCGGAGACAAGCACAGAAAGACTTGCTCATCACAGGTAGGTACCTGAGTCACCAAATTTAAAGAATGAAGGAAAAAAACCCTTACATTTGGAAAAATGAAGAATCAAATATTTAGAATAATGTAAATGAATATATTTTTAAATTTATTTCCTTTGTTTAGTAGTCTAAAATCTAATGAGAAAAAGTGATATTTCTTATTAAAGCAGGATGATTCAGATTCATTTTGTTTAGTAAATTAACATTTTTACTTCTATCTCAGTCAAAATTAAGATAAAAACATTGGGTTTTTTAATCACTGTTGAAAGAACATATGCAAATTTAAGAGTTTTTTCCGTTTTTTATCAGTAATAATTGAGATATCACAATACAAATATTAATTTGTGCAAATTCAACCCGATATGACCCGCATACCATATTTACTGAAATCAAAACAAAATCAGATCATCACTTACATTCCAATTCTCATATAGATAGAGAGAGGGACATAGGTACATGTACACACACACACACACAAATACACACAGAAGCCTATATATCAAAGATATATTTATTATTTCTGTTCCAAGGTCTATTTTTAATAAAAAAGTGAAGTTTGAAATTTAGGAAACAGAAACATATGTGTTAAATTCTGCTGTTTCCACTTGTTTTTAAGATTTCTTTTTGCTGGTCAAGAGACATGGTCTTTGGCATCAGGACACTCCTGCATGTAAGTAATAATAATGTGTCAAAGCAGTAATATATTTCTAGAGACAAGTTTATCAAAATATATCTAATGTCTCAATAAACAGTAAAACAACATAGAGTAAGAAGAGTACCATCATATTGTTCATTATTTTAAAATGAGAGATACATTCATTATGTCTAAATTTAATACACACTCTTAACCAAATCATGATTCTTGAAGAACTCAGTGGAATCACTTTAACGCTTAATTGGATATTTATTTTTCAAATATAAGGCTATATATTCCAGCTTTGTCTTTAATTTAGGTGTTTCTTTCATATTATATTTGACCTCTAATGAGCTCTCAGTTCATGACTGACTGCTGAGATAGAGCAATGAAGTTTCACACAAGCCACCTACCTCATGGATGACATCCAAACTGAGAATCGGACTTTCTCAAAATCGTATGCCAGACAGTTTTACTTTTGTGAACAGCATAACAATAAAACTTAACTGGACTATTTTTTGACAATAATGAATTTAATGTACTGAAATAAATTCTTTCTGACTTGTAGATTACATTTTTGTGTCAAGAAGAGTTAAAACTTTTACCTACCATTTTTCTTCTTCATTTCTGTAGAATTTGAGAAGAAGAAAGAAGAATGGATGGGAAAAATTGCTCTTCCTTGAATGAATTCCTTCTCCTAGGAATTAGCAATAACCCTGGGATGAAAGTGACCCTATTTGCCATGTTTCTAATAGTTTATCTCACTATTCTTGTTGCAAACCTTGGGATGATCATTTTAATTAGAATGGATTCCCAGCTGCACACCAATGTATTTCTTCCTCAGCCACCTCTCCTTCAGTGACCTCTGCTGTTCCACAGCAGTTGGACCCAGGATGCTAGTAGGCTTCATTGCCAAGAACAAGTCAATTTCCTTCTATGGTTGTGCTCTGCAGTGGTTGATCTTTTGTACTTTTGTAGATTCTGAGTGTCTACTGCTGGTGGTGATGGCCTTTGATCGGTACAAGGCCATTGGCAACCCCTTGCGCTATACAGTCAACATGTCCAGCAGAGTTTGCTCCGTGCTCATGCTTGGGGTTTACATGATGGGAATTATGGATGCTTTGATAAATACAATATTAACATTACGCTTATGTTTCTGTGGGTCAAATGAGATTAACCATTTCTTCTGTGATATCCCTCCTCTACTTTTGCTATCTTGCTCAGATACACAGGACAATGAGTTAGTGATATTTACCATTTTTGGCTTGATTGAACTCACTACTCTTTCAGGACTTTTTGTGTCTTATTGTTATATCATCCTAGCGGTGATAAAGATCCACTCTGCTGAGGGGAGGTTCAAAGCTTTCTCCACCTGCACCTCTCACATATCTGTTGTTGCGATTTTTCAGGGAGCTCTACTATTCATGTATTTCAGGCCCAGTTCTTCTTACTCCCTAGATCAAGACAAAATGACCTCATTGTTTTACACTCTTGTGAGTCCCATGTTAAACCCCCTGATTTATAGCATACGGAACAAAGATGTGAAAGAAGCTCTGAAAAAACTTAAAAATAAAAAGTGGTCCCATTGAAAATTTAGATGTATGTTTTTCTCTCAATCTTACACTATAACACATAAAAATGTTTAAAAATATAAAGTGGTTTCACTGAAAAGGTATATATATGTATACATTTTCTCCCAATATTGCAGTATAACACATGAAAATCAAAATTGTTTTTGCTACTATGGGGTGATCCAATAAGTATTTATACAGTGTTCCTGCCACACTAATATGTGTCATTCCCTAAATATGCCATGTGTAATTTTATATCTTGAATATTTTGTACTCCCTATTTGTGGAAAATTTCTAAACTCCTATTTTGCCAAAATTTTGTTTTCTAAATCTTTTATTTTTGCACTTATTTACTTTTCTTAAAGTTACTAAGAGTTTTCTAAGTGTTTGTTGCACTTCTATGTGTTGTGTATTTCATGGTGATTCCAGTGGCTTTTGTACTAATGAAGCTTATCACCTAAAGGAAGTGAAAAATTAATCAAATAATCATTCAAATTATTTATAATAAACTATATTTCTCCCATAATGTAGAAAGACTAGTCACTATAAACCCAAAACAAATTGTTCACATATAGTGAACAAAGTTAAAAAGTGCTTCCTGGAAATGGAGTCAATCTGGGATCTAAAAGATAAGTGGAAATTAACTGAGAGCTGGTAGAGAAAGAATTTTAGGGAGATGAATCAACAATTAGAGACGACTTGATGTGGGCAGAAGCATGCCATTTCTCTTGAATTTAAAGGAGACCACTGTGGCTAGGATATAGAGGGCAAAGGGGACTGACCTGACGAGTCAACCCACGTGCTGCAAATTACAACTGAGTCACTTCCTCCGTGGGACTTTCTTCCCTTCCAGCACTCTCAGTTTGGTTCACACAGCACCCTGTGCCTCAGAATATTGTTGATTATATGGCTCTGTTTCCTAAATTCTTTACATCAGTGTAGGGTTTTTAACTCTGAGATTTAGGGCTTTGCATTTTATCTCTTTACTCAAGCAACAGCATAGCATCTGAAAGAAAGACACTATAAAAAGTTAATTTTTATTGAATGTTTGTTACATATAAGGCTAAAACAATCACTGGGGATCTAGTATGTGCCTTGAATTCATTTTTGTATCTTATAAGTAAGAACAAAAACTGGGTGTGGATACTTACAGGTAATGGAAAGTTAAAGACATACACATAAATTATTTGGAAAATAATTAAACCAAAGAGCTCTTATCTGAACATTTACAAGATATTTGATAACTTTACACAGGTCTGCTCTAGTTTGCTGATGATTTAATCACCAGAAGTGCCTTGTTTAGAAACAAGGCAAGGACATGCATCTGAAAGACCATACAAGAATCAAGGGCACTCATATGTTTGCTACAATTACACAAGCTAAAAGTCATCAATATCTAAGGCTATCTATGTTCCCTTGTTAAATGTCTTTGTGTGAAAACATTTCCAATGGGCAGTATACCCCAAGTAGAACAAAGGACAATGAGACTCCTCTGCTCTCCAGGGTGGTAGTTTTATTGGGATTTTGAGACATGGTAGGGGGAAGTATAGAGGTAGAAAAAAATGATGGGGGATGCTCCTTTTAGTCATAATATCTCCACAATCAACCCATTTGAAATTTGGGTTATGTGCTTTTGAAATTTTGCCTATGAACTATATTCTATCTTGAACAAGAGCATGGCAGGAGTGGGATCGAATCACTAAAGTCCAAGAAAAGTTGGGCGTCAGTCTCAGAAGTATGAAGATGCCATCCAAGTAGCACACTGCGCTCTGATAAGACAGCTATACTGTATTTGAAATCAGATTTCATCTGGATCTTTGCTCCTATAAGCAGATATAATTCTAATGTGTGAACTAAAGACAAGGAAACATTGTCTATTACATGATGTATTTTAAGTTCAATAAAAGGATGTCTCCAAGTGGAATTGACCGATTTTTATAAGTTGTGAGATCTTGTGTCTAAATTTGTGAAAGCAAAGGATGAATAATCACTTAATGGAAACATTGGGAAACTCATGATTCAACTAGGGTCTTGGACTATGACTGCAAGATATTTCTGTGTGGATTTTCCAAAGAAAGTCAAGGAAAGCTAGTATTGAAATATTTTAATATATTTTACTTCATTTAATTCAATACTAACCATTTTCTTCACTTTCTATTTCTCTAATTCTTATGTTTGTCATAGTATACCTACCACTTATTGATGGCAAATATTATTGTCGAGTAAGATATTATCGATGTCTTTATAATGAGTCAATATTGTAGGTCAATTCCTTCATCATAGCTTCTTATTTCTGCCCAGGCCCTGGTATTGTTAAACATCAACACAAGAAGTGATGACAGATTAAGTTATACATAGAATGATACAAGAAATTAACTACACATTGGCAAAAAGCTGGTTAGCATAATGTGTTATAGCAAACAATGCTAATTCTCACTATTTTGATAAGTGTGTGGCTGTTTCTTTAGAGGCAACACATTTAATCCAGGTTGATGTCAACTCTAGAAATGTGCTATGACCTAGAGAAACAATGACAACAAAATCAGTCTGAATCTACTCTTGACTCACAATAACTGTGACCTTCAACACATCGCTTTTCCCCTTAGGGCTTTCATTTCCACTCTACCGAAAGAAGGGTCTGAGCTGAATAATCTTTGTTGCACATTGCAGCTATCACAGTCTGTTTCTATATGGATTTGATACTATCAAGGAGTAATGTACAAATCTACTTCTGTATTTGGGGAGATTAAAAAACAATGACAGATGGGTGTGAATATATTCATAACCAAAAAATAAATTACATTTTGAAGCCAAGTTGCTCTGAAATAGAAGTGGTAATGATGACAGATAAATAGCAGGGGGTTGCAGGACTCTCAACAACATAGAGCTGAACCCATTTAACTGACCTTATGTTCTGCATTTTGAATTTAAGAAACACTTTTTTTTTTTTTTTGAGGACTATTAGCCCTGAGCTAACATCTGCCACCAATCTTCCTCTTTTTGCTAAGGAGGACTGCTTTGAACTAACATTCGTGCCCATCTTCCTCTACTTTATTTGTGGGACGCCTACCAGAGCATGACTTGCCAAGCAGAACCATGTCTGCACCTGGGATCTGAACTGGCAAACCCCTAGGCCACAGAAGTGGAATATGTGAACTTAACTGCACATTAGAATTAATTAGAATTAATTAGAATGAATGTACTGCAACTGCATGTGACAGTAAGAATGGATTGCACAAGCATGATGTTGAATGAAACAGTGCATACTGTAGCATCCACTTACATGTGGTTCAAAAAGTATAAAACTAATCTATCATGACAAAGCGCAAAAAAGTAAACATTCCTTGGTGGTAAAAGATCAATAACTCAGGAGGGAGCATATAGAAGGCCTTGTTGACACTGGTAACGCACTATTTTTCGGTCTGAGTTCTGGTTACAGAAGTAGTTTTTGATTTATGTATATAATTATCGTAAAGATTCTCTCTACAGATTCATATATACAGAAATGTTTTTTTCTGTTCATTTTCACATCAAAAATATTTTCCAAGAGCAGATTATAAGAAACCAGATTACAGGAAGCTTTAGGATTTTATTATTATAAATTTTTAACCCTAGAAATTCATTATACACAATAAAGTGTAACTTTCACAGAGTATTCCAGTGGATAATTCTTCATTTTGCTATTAAAAAACAAAGATGACTTATTCAACCCATAAGCACTCCTAATAATGTTTCCAGCAACAAGGAGACTTAGTGAACCTGGTTTTCCTTGGTATCACTATTATGTACTGAACTTTCTAATAATGGTCCATGATTCAGGGCCATACAACTATTTTCTAAAAGAAAGAGTTTATAAGTAAACAGTTGCCTACATAGTATTACATTTAGATGCACTGTGGCACCAAGGAACATATTAGACATAGATTTTTTTTCTCGCTTGTCTCTGATGTCTTAAATTCCAATTAAGTCATTTTCTTCCATGATATAAGAAAGTCAGCTCCAATTAAAGACAAATCTCTTTGGGAGGTTAATTATCCAATTTCTGATTATAATGTAGCCACTGAGGCTCAGGTTTTAAGGAAAGTGTTGGAGGGAAGTTATACTAAATAGTCTTCAGGGGAAGTCATGTTTAGGCACCTAAATTTAGGTCTTGCCTCAACAAAGTGAAATCTGAAGAGATTGGTCACCCCTGGAGACAGAGAAGCACCTGACAGGAAAATGAGTTTAGAAAGGAATCAGAACAAAGTGACCAAGGTCAATTTCCATTCCTTCAAAGATGTATCAGAGAAGTAGATAATGGTACTAAAGCTCTTGGGTAACACAAATGCGTTAGTGTCTTCAGTTGAACAGGTGACAATTTATTACACTTATTTAGTTTGAGCTTTGTTTTCTTAATATCTCATATAAGAGTAAAGTATATTTGCATCAACATAATCACACAAATAGACACAGTAAAATGCATAAAAGCATTGAAATATATCACTAAGATGCCCTTACCCCATATCAAGAATACTTTATTTTAACCTTTTAGCCTAAGGTCTAGTCTAGCTTTATAGGACCCTGAAAAAAGTCTATGCCTCTATCTAGTTCCCAGTGTGGTTTAAGAAGAAACAAATTACCTGGAGTATTTGAAGGTATACTCTGGTTCATATTTATCATTTAGTAAATTGTGTATATACAAATTTTGAATTTACTTTTTTTGTGATAAAGAAATGTTAATCACGTGGCAGAGTATACAGCAGGAATGTATTATTGTACATTGCAATCAGCAGTAGAAGTTAGTGAACACATGGAAATTTGTGCTTGTCAGCATCCTGAAATGATTCACACATTTTAAAATGTCACTCAGAACATGGTCAATACAGAGAGTATCCCCACGGCCGCCATGCTGCACAACTCCAGGGGCACCATTTTAATTATTTTCTTGTGCTTCTAGGAATTGTTCAATACAGAGTTTATTTCATACTTTTATATACTGGAATACAGTTACCACCATATCATTAGCTAGCACATGCTCCTCATCAGATAATTAGTATTTCCCTTTTGTGGTGAGAACATTTAAGATCTAGTTTGTTAGCAACTTTGAAGTATATAATACAGTATGGTAACTATAATCACAGTGCTGTGCATTGGATCTCCAGAGCTTATTCCTCTTATAACTACAAGTGTTTACCTTTCAATCAGCATCTCCTCAACTCCCCTACCCTGAGACCCAGGGAACCACCATTCCACACTGTGTTTCTATAAGACGGGTTTTTTTAGATGCCATTTAAGTCATATTGTACAGTATTTGTCTTTCTTTGTCTGACTTATCTCACTTAGTACAAGGCTCTGATGTTCCTTACACTGTACTAGGAACCTAGTAAGAGCAATTTATTTGAGTCAAAACCATAATGCCTATGAAACTCCAGAAGTTTGCTGAGTACTTCTAGATCTCACTTTCACTACCAGTATAATGAGGTTGTTAGAGACAGCTCAGGCAACACAAGATAATATTTGAAATATATGATGTTGTGCATTGAGGAAAGTTAAATAATATAGGGAAAACACAAAAATATTTGTAAGATATTCACAATGGTCTATATTAATTTTTTTTTAAAGAATGACACCTGAGCTAACATCTGTTGCCAATCTTCTGTTTTTTTTCCTTCTTCCTCTTCTTCCCAAATCCCCCAAGTACATAATCATGTATTCTAGTCATAGGTCCTTCTGGTTGTGCTATGTGGGATGCCACCTCAACATGGCTGGATGAGTGGTGCCACGTCCATGCCCATGATCTGAACCAGCAAAACCCTACGCCACTGAAGTAGAGCACACGAACTTAACCATTTGGCCATGGGGCTGGTCCCACAATTGGTAAGATATCCGCAATGGTCTATATTTAAATTCATCCCTAAAAGCAGGAAATAAATGTCTCATGTGAAAGTTACGCTTGCTGTACCAGGAAGGTAGAAGCCATCCTTATCACCAGAGGTAGGGAATTGAGGACCAAGAAGGCTACATAAACACACCTTGTTTCTTCTACACTAATTTACTATCTGAAGCCTAAATCCTTTAGTCTTGTCAATTTTTTACAAATTTACTGTCTCTTTTTTATACAAGTTTTAAAAGCTTTGGTCACTTCTTTGAGTCTCGTATTTTTATGGGGCTCCTATGCAAATGAAATTAAATTTGTTTTTCTCCTTTTAATCTCTTATTAAATCAATTTAATTATTAAGCCAGTGAAAGAACCTAGTGGGAAGAAGGGAAAACTTTTCTGCCCCTACATAGTCAACACATTATAGAAATGAGGGTAATTGACATGTACCTGGGGGAAAAAACAGTCAGACAATGACTAATGAAAACTAAAATGTAAGATTACAATATTTCTAAATGGGAGGCAAACGAGATATCAGAAATGGAGGAAACGGTATAAACCAGAAACAGCAGATGGAAATCATTAAGTCGAGGATCTATCCGAATTCTATTAGACATCTGGCTCACATGAGGAGGGTATAGATTCATGATAGCCATGAAACATAACCTTAAAATAAATTATGGTAAATTTATGACTGATCAATTTGGTGAATGGAGTCAAAATTAAAAGTTTAGGATTTGCTAGAATTGTTGTAGCATTCACAGTGGAAAATATAGAACCAGAAATCTAATTAATCATGTTCTCATAACACAGAATGCAAAAACTTTAGAGATTTAATTCCCAGCAGTCACGGGGTCAAAATAGAATGTAATCTGCCTATTGTTTATGTATCAGAGATAAGATCAGAAAGACTTACTCAACAGGTAGGTTTCTAAATGGTTAAATTTAAAGAACGCAATGAGGAAAGACTTTTACACTTTTGCAAAATTGGAAATCAAGTATTGAAGATTTTGTAGATAAATCATTTTTACTTTGCAATTCACTTAAATAAACTCTGTAATCTAATGGCCAAATATGATATTTCTTTGTTAAAGCTGTGTGAATTTCACTGACCTCATTTGATGTTTGTATAAGGATAGTAAAAATTTTATTTATTGATGTTTTAATAAAGGTTTATAAGTAAATCACTACTTTTTGATCATTGTGCAAGTGATGTTGTATACATAAATTTAATATTTGTTTTTGTATTTTTCAAATAATAATATAGATAACACATTACAAATACAAATATATGTAAATCCAACTGCATACGGACCACCTACCATAATATTATAAGTCTAGGAAAATATAAAAAATCATACCACCACCCTCATTCAAATTTTCTTATATCAACAGACACACACATACATAATGCATACAGAAATACAAGACAGAAGCATATATCTCTCAGGAGCATTTATACTTCTTTCCATTTTCACTGTAATGGAGAAGTCAATTTATAATCCTAAAATATGCAAATTTACAAATTGTAGCCTGCTGTTTCCACTTATTTTCATCACTTGTGTTTGGATGGGAAGGGATTTGTCATCTGGTAAAGATCAGGAAAACAAGTGGGTTATAAACACTACAGCAAACCAATGAGGAAGGGTGATAGAGGAGTTCTATAAAACATGTTTCGTGTCTCAATAAAGACTAATGATGCCATATTCAAAAAGCAGTACTATAATAATCTTCATTTGTTAACTTATATGCAATATCATGTCAGTGATAAAATCAATTATTTTTCTTTAATGAAGCAATGAGCATGACCCTTCTTTCTAATCACCATCTTAGTTTTCCAACTTTTCACTTGCTTGATGTTTATTTTATGTATTAATTTAATTACACTAAGGGTTATTAGTGTTTAGAATGCACCCGTTGTGCTTCTAGGTGATTTGCATTTGCTGGTGATTGCAGTAGTTTCTTAACTAGTGGATCCTATAATGTACTGGAAATCAGAAACATAAATTAGCTAATCTTACAAATAATTTATCATAAAGTATATATCAACGTGAAATAAAAAGGCAAGATACTCTAAGTTCAAGCAAAATGTCTCAATGTAGGGTGCAGACAAAAGATTCTTTGAAATTTAGTTCAGATATAAACTGAATAGAGATACAATGAATGGTGGTGAGAGGAAAGGATCCTAGACAGAGAGGCAGGGAATTACAGATCCTGAGGTGGGTATGATGTGGATTAAGGCTGCCCCAGCTAGAGAAGCCCAAGGTGACCGCCTACATGCCAAACTATATGACCCAGTGGACTTTTTTTATGGTATGAATTAGGACTGCCCCAGGGAGAGAAGCCCGGGGCATCCTCACCTGCATGCCGATCTATATGACCAGATTCGTATCTAAAGTTATATGACCGCACAATAACCAGACCCCATCTGCACTGAAATCATTTAATGACTTTTTACATCAACTTTTCTTTTTTCCAGTAAAAATAAGTCACGTACCCATGCCTTATAAAATTAGCCCTAACCCTCAACTCAGGGCAGCAGCAGAAGCTCTGACTGCCCATGGGTCCTGTCCCCATGCTATTCCACACTATTCTCTAAATAAAAGAGCACTACTGCCAGATCTTGAGAGTCTAAGAAATCTTTCTTTGACTCCTCGGCTCACCGACCCCGCATCAGGTAGACAATGCCTTCTTAGAGGATATGAAGTCTAACATGGGAAGGATAAAGAACAAAGTGGAGGGTCCTGGTAAAGTACATCCTTGTTCTGACATTCTCAACCCAATAACTTCCAGTCAGTTCTTCCCATCTTCCCTCTTCACAGTGGTGGTTGAATTCTATCTTTGTGGTTTGCTAATAATACTCTACTCAAGACATCATCGTCTCTCTTACTGTATTGATTAAACAATTAACTCCAATATGTGACCATGAGCATTCTTTACTAATGGACACAGTGCTCTATCCCTGTCATCCCAGTGCCTGTGTTGTGTCTGGGACACAAAAAAGAAAAAAAAATAATTAATAAAAATCAACATATTCAATAATATTTTCGAGTGTTTATTAAATGTTGGTCAAAATAAATTAAATGAGGGCATGATATGTGCCTTGTATGTTTATTTTATAGATTTTAAGGAAGTACAAATAATTATTGTGGTTACTAAGTTAATTAATCTGTAAAGACATTCATATTAATTACACAGGAAGTAAAAAGCATTCACCTGTGCACTTTCTTGATGTACTCTGCATCATCTGGCTTTGCTCAAACTTTCTGGTGTTAAACACTTGTACAGCTTTTGAGAAAACTTGGGTATGGCTGCATATTTGAAGGACCATAGGAGATTCATTGGCCTTCTTAATTATCCATTGGAATTTGCCCTTTACGTAAATGTAAATGTCTTATGTGAAGAATTGTGGAATGGAAGTAAAGCCTCAGAGGCTCCTTTGCTGGGAAAGGAGACACAGTGACAGAATAGTGAAAAATATATATATGGTTAATGCTATTTTGAGGAAAAGTTTTAAGGGTTTCCCCCCATATCATATTGTTTCAACTTACCCATACTCTTTTGTTAATCTTTCTCAATAACACAATATAGCAGAAAATATTGTTTGAAATATATTAAAGTCCAACCAATCAGAGAGTCAGTGGATTTCCACTATTCCAAAGTTATACACATGCCATCTTCCTTCCATGTGACATATGACATTAATATCATGTAAAGATTGGTGTGATCTTCATATCGGCTGCTTTACAAACATGTAAAGAGTGAAAACTAACAAGAAGGAAATTTTATTCTCTTAAATGTGCTACCTTAAGCTCAATAAATGTGTCTAAAAATGGAAGAAATCTAATGGATCAGTTGTTCATTTCATCTCCCTGAATTTATGCCATCTGAGTTTGCAAAATCATTTGCTGGGAATACTGTATAGCAGATTCATGGAGGGGAATAAAACTTCACTGTTTTCCTACTAGGTTCTTTGGCATCTCTGATAATTCAATCTAGATAGGACAGATTAACAGGAGAAAAACAGATTTCACATATATGGGAAGCCCAAAGATGTAAGACCCAAAGAGAGTCAGTCAATTACCTATATGTCATCCAGAACTAAGGAGAAGAGGTAGGGGTCTGGAGCTTCAAAGGGGGGGAAGACAATTCACAGGAAGATAAGAAGAGCAAATATTTGGTAAACCAACATTTGCCATGCCATCTAGAGAAGTCTTGTTACAGGCTCTTAATATCAGCCCTGATATCAGTTCCCCCACACTGAACCCAGCATATACGGGGTTAAAACTAAAACCCACCACCCCCTTTCCTGCTTCTCTAGCTCCACTCATATGTAAATACCTGTTTCTTTAAACTTGGACTCCTTGAGCTTTACAACTAAATGGGAGTTACAAATTGTTAAAAGCCCAGGTGGCCTGCAGTTGGAGGCACACTAAAGTTTAGCTAATCATGTGTCCTTGAAGTTTGCCAGGAAAGCTGCTGTCTCAAGAATATCAAGGAGCGGAGGCTTCCCAGACCTCAACTCCTTAACTCTGGGAGCTGGAACCCACATCAAACAGGAAGATGAGGCAATGGTGAAGGACGCCCACCTGCCATCCTCTTATCTCACTCCCCCCCACCCCCACCCTTCCACGGCCTGGCTGCAAGCAGCCTCTCAAGGCCAAAAGCAGGCTGGTGGGAAAGCACCGAGCTGCACAAGCTACACGTTCCCCCCTGCCCTCCCCCAAACCCCAAATAAAAATCCCTACCTAGTCCTCATCGGGGAGCTAGCAATTTTTGAGGCACGAGCCCTTGCTTTGCTCCCTGTGCCTGGCATAGTAAAAACCTTTCCTTTTCCACTCAAGACTCTGTTCTCGTTATTTGGATTGGCATCGGGTTCAGAGACCAAACTTTCGGTTACAGTCTTTCTGATCAATATTTTGGTATTAGCTGTCTCCTGGTTCAGGCCCCTCATACATTCTTTCAGGCAGTTAATGGGAAGGTAAACAGTTCTTCGTGAGTGGGCCTTGCTTGTCTTCTGCTCTAAATAATCCAAATAACAAAGTGGCATATTTTGGGGTCATGTATTCTGTTCCTTCTCATTCATGACTAAATAGAAACTTGGGGCCAATGGCCTAAACTAACCCTTCCATGTTGGAATTCTACAGAAATATAGAAAACATAATATCAAAATCTTTGGTGTATTCTAGGTCATCTAAGTTAATACACATCCATCCCATCCACATTGTTTTTTTTTTGAGGAAGATTAGCCTTGAGCTAACTGCTGCCAATCCTCCTCTTTTTGCTTAGGAAGACTGGCCCTGAGCTAACATCCGTGCCCATCTTCCTCTACTTTTTATATGTAGGACACCTGCCACAGCATGGCTTGCCAAGTGGTGCCATGTCCATACCCGGGATCTGAACCATGGGCCGAGAAGCGTAACATGTGAACATAATCGCTGTACCACCGGGCCGGCCCCCCTTCCACTCTTAACATTATTACATAACACTGTTTTCACACATCCACCAGGAAGTGATAGAAAATATTTTTCTTCAAACAGGATATTGCCAATGACTTTGTGAAGTGGGTAATGTTTAAGCCTGTTTCTGTATATGGACTCCTTTCTTATGGCCTTGGCACTGAAATCTCTAAAGATAATAATGACATAGTGATGGTAGATTAGGGCCATATGCCCAAATATAACAACCTGTAACACGGTAAACAGATAGATACATACTAGTGATAGGCTGTATAACTACATTTGTTAGAACACAGCAGTAGTAAGCTATATAACCCAGTATATGTGAATTTCTGTTAAAGCAAGAGGCAGAAAATTTAACCTCTCTGCAAATTCAACTCCAGAAATATGCTGTGAATGAGGCACCCAATGCAATTATAAATACCATGGTGTTTCACAAATCGCTCTTCCTCACTATACCTCTGTCCCCTTCTCTCTGTAAAGTAGGGTTACACACTACAGTATATCTAAGTTTTTTCCAGTTGCTATAATCCATCTTTATATATCTGTGGTTCTAATGCTGTGTAAACATATTCCCATTATTGGGAATATTTACAAACAAACAAACAAAACGAAACAGTGGTTTCATCTTCACACAAAGAACTGAATTGTATCTTTAGGCTGATTTCACTTCAGTGGCAATAATGATATCGGCTAGAGTGTGAATTGTGGAATTTCAAATACTTTTAAACACACCTCTTTTAAATGGCCACCCATTCTGCATTCAGCCTTTAACATACACTACACAGAATGGTTATACACTTTATTAGGGTTCAGGAAAATAAAAATTAAAATCATAGTACAGTACTATGACTCACCTGAGGAGTAGCTAAAATAAAAGCGATTCACAATATTAATATCGAGTGCTTGTGTGGCTGTGGAACAACTACAGCTCTCACACATTAACAACAGAAGTCAGAATTGACATTCAGCTTTGGAAAACTGCATGACAGTATCTATCACAGCTGGCCCTAAAATTCCATTCCTAGTTTTATATCCAATAGAAATAAGTGAGTATGTACACCCAAAGCTTGTGGAAAAAATGATCAATGTAGCATTATTTGGAATTTGAGAAATAATCTATAATACATTTCTTCATTGGGACACTTCACAGCAAAGAGAAAGAATGAACTATTATCACATGCAACAGCATGGAGGAATATTATATATGATACTGGCGCTGACATCACTTCCTCTACATTAAACCCAGCATGTATGGAGTTAAAACCCAAGCACTCATTCCCTACTTATTCCCTGGCTTCCTGGCTCCAGAATCATTATCTACCAAGCAGACAGACAGGAAAGGACAGCCAGCTGGATTCCTTATTATCTCCTCCTCTTTTCTACCAGCAGCATCCCAAGGCAGAATGCAGGCTGGTGGGAAAGCTCTGACCAGCAAGGCCACTGACTCCCCCTACCCCTCCTACAAGCAGCCACATTCCTCACAAAACTAAAACCCCAGGCCTCCCATATTTTGGGGATATGAGAAGAAATGAGACAAATTGAGGGCTCACTCTCATCTCCTGGCTGATATCACCCAAAATAAAAATCCTTTCCTTGCCATAAGCCTGGAGTTCCAATTTTTATTTGGCCCATCTTGTGGGACAGGTAGGAAACCTATGTTTTTAGGCACTAACATATACATACTATTGAATGAAAGAATCTAGATATTAAAGGATAAAAACCTAATGATTTCACTTCTCTATAGTTTTTAAAATATATGTCAAACTATCTATCCTATAAAGCATCAATTTTTGCTAGGCCTCACGGAAAGACTGTGAAATGCTCATTTTATTCTGTTTTATGGTCAGATGGTTAGAGTTTGGATACAAAGACTCTTAATTTTCAAAAATTCACCTGTTTAAAAAATATATACATAGTTTATATAGATACAAAACTTTAAGAAGTTCTCTAAAAACAATCATGATTGGCTATCATATTGTAATCAACTAAAGGATTCTATTATTAATTTTTAAATCTTGACAAGTTTCTTATATAAAACATGTTTTCAAGATATTCTTGTAAAGTTGATATAGGATACAGCATTCACAGTGTATTTCATTAAATGATTATCCTTTTTTCTTTTTGTTTTGAGGAAGATGGCCCTAAGCTAACTGCTGCCAATCCTCCTCTTTTTGCTGAGGAAGACTGGCCCTGAGCTAACATCTGTGCCCACCTTCCTCTATTTTATATGTAGGACGCCTACCACAGCATGGCGTGCCAAGCGGTGCCATATCCCGACCTGGGATCTGAACCTGCGAACCCCGGCCCCTAAATCGGAATGTTTGCACTTAACTGCTGCATCACCGGGCCAGCCCCATGATTATCCTTTATGTTAGTAAAAAGTGCAACCTTGGTTATAGAACAGAGACGTTTTCAGTAACCCACAGGCACTGCTTTTCTTATTTCCTGAAATAGGTGGACTTAGTGAAACTGGTTTTCCTCGGTAGCACTATCATGCACTGAATTCTCAGGACCAGGCAACCATTTTCTGGAAGAAGTTTATAAGCAGACAGTTGCTTACATAGTATTATGTTTAGGGGCATCAGCAATACCAGAAAAGCCATGCAGATTTAGAATTTTTTCTCACTTGTTTTTCTCTGGTGCTTTAAAGTCTACCTTAATTCTCTTCCTCCCATAGCTAAAGAAAGTCATTCTATTAAAAAACAAATCCTTTGGGAAGTAATTTAGATTAACCTATTTTGTAGGAGGTACTATTGCCCATGCTTCAGAATTAATGGTCAGTTAGAGTTAGACTTCATGATCTGGAAGGGAAGTCATGTTTATAAAGATGGATTCTTAATCCTGATAAACTGAGTACAGACTGAGGAAATTGACATGGCTGCAGACAGGGAAGACCTGAGGGAGAATGAGTGTGTAAAGGAATCAGAGGAAAGTGATCAAAGACTTCTTCTACTTCAAATATGCTCCAGAGGAGTAGAGAAGGTCGTAGAGCTCTTAGATATCACAAACATATCATTATCTTACATTTACCTGATGGAAAATTACTACAATTACTTTGATGGTTTGAGATTTTCCTCGGCAATATCTCCCACAGGATTAAATTTGATATTTTAGTATCGGGATCATCACACAAATAATAACACCACATTATGAAAAGTCATTAAACATTGTCATTAAAATCACTTTGCCCAAAATTAAAAAGATACCAATTTAAGTGAATTTGCCTGAAGAGCATTCTAGCTTTATAAAAAGCAGGAAGAAACTCCATAATACAAACCAGACAAATAAGTAAACAAAAATAAATAAAAATGCGTGTTTCTGTTTAATTAGGGTGATTTTTCAGAAGAAATGTGAAATTAATATGAAACATATTAGAACGTATAATCTGGTACATGAATTGCACATCTTACTTCTTTGTTGTTTACACAAATTTTTCACTTATGGGTTTGTGGCAGTTAAGTTAACTACATTAAGACTCAAGATGTAGAGCTAATGTTTGTGGTTGTTGTACATTTTTTGTACATTATGTAACTGTAGGCATTTAAAGAACACATAGCAACCTATGCTTGTAATTGTGTAGCAATGATTCACACACATACTAAAATATCACTCAGTAAACAAACATTATGGAGATTATCCCTCTAAGCTGCCAGGTTCTACAATGTCAAAGAACATCAATTTCTTTATTTTCTATTTGTTTCTTAGAATGGCGCATCATTTTCACTTCACATCAAGTTAATAAAGTTCAAGTGCCCAGCTGACATAAATAAAACAGATTATATCGCAATGTGGCAACCCTTCTGCCCTTAATCCCTGTTGAGATCCTACCTTGGTTTAGAAGTGGAAATTGAATGGTCTTTCAGTTCTCTCAGAAATCTAGGAGTCTATGGGTCATTAAGTTTTTGAATTTTCAAGTATCACTTTAACATAACACACTTTAACATTCCATAAGAGTATTTAAGAGAGTTACGTCTTAAGTCAAATTTGTTTCATTGCACTGTATTCAGGAATCTATTGTGAGCAATTTCTATGAAGTCAAGGTAGATTACGGTCTCAGAGACACTACAAGTAGACTTATCAGCTCTGGGTTTCAATTTCTGTATTATATAATGAATTTGTCAGAGACAACTGAAGACATAAATGATAATATAAAATATATGAGATGTGGTGATAATTAAATAATATAAAACATCTATCCTAAAAAGGCCTCCATTCTCCTTTTTTACTGTTAACTCTCTGTTATTAAAGGTCATTTCTTAGAATTTATTTTACAGAAAGAAATGACTAGGAAACATTATGTAAGTATAATTTTATTCATATCAGAGTTTTTATGATACTAAGATTGTCTATAATCTAAGTGACCATTAGCAGAGGATAGGTTGCATAAATTAACATGCATCAATAGAAAGGAATGCATTGCCTCTATTCAAAACACTCATTTAAATATATAAAATATCTTTATTCTGACATAATTTTTGTTTAAAAATCAAAAATCTGCTTACATAGGCAACAGAGTCTAGTTATTTGTATGCACTGTGATTATAGTCAGTTTTTTGTCTGTATTTACAAAAATGTTTATTTTGTGAATAAGTTTAATGGGAGAGTGTTTGTGTAGGTGTATTTGTGTAAGTGTGTGAGCATAAGTGGGTTTGCATTTCTTTCCTTAATTTTGAAATTAAAAAAAATGCCTGTATAAGGATTGTTGAGCTAGAAATAAGCAATGCTCACAAATTGACCGTAGTCATTTTACTATTGTTAAATAAGTATGATATTGGGCTACAGTAAGGTAGAGAGGTACAAAAGTAACATTTAAAAAAAGTACTTATTTCTTTCTTAGTCACCCATCCTGTAGGAAATAACAGATGATAAATCGTATTATCATATTTGTCACTTAATCCTGGGAGACCAAGTGTTTAACATGCAGGGACCAGACCAGGGATGGTTATATAATCCAGATCAACCAGGAGACAATGCTGAACCCTCTGGAAGGTAGAATTGCATGAAACAAACGTGTCAGTAGTTCTGGAATACATATAAAAACGTGTTGTTGTTTTTATTATTTATAGTTTAGATTTGTTTATTTACTTTACACTTTTTATGCTGAAACTGTGTTACAAAAGTAAAGGAAGGTATAAAATATTATACAAACCTATTTTAATCACTTTCATCAGGCTATTTATTTTAAATACATATATACATAGACAGCAGACAATACTTTAAAATACAAGTATGGATCGTGTATGTGGCCAGTTTTTGCTTTTAATCTTACCTTCACTTTAACATTTTTTAAATATGTTTTCTTTTCAAGGAAAGGATTTTTTAAATCTTTATACAGAGACAGATATTCAGACGAGTTCAGACCAAGGGTTTGGAGACCTGCACAATGATCACTAGAGCATTATTTAGATACTCTTTTTCTGTTCTTAATCTACCTTCAGCTCCACTTTTCTTATATTTGTAGAGAACAGAGGAGGTCATAGATAATATTATATATAACATATTTGACTTGGGTAAAATATAAACAGTGGGCCATATAATTCAATTGGCCTTCCAACGACCATCAGCTCTTTTACACGAAAGGGGGACAAATTTCAGAGATATTTAAGAGAAACAGACATCAAAGAAAAAGTAAATCAATATTAAAACTTCTAGGGATTGGGATGGGGTACACTTCAGATATGACTCTTTCTGATATCATGGGACTGTGGACACAAGAGAACTTTAATCATGTGTCTTACACATCTGTTCTGCTGGTGAATAGATTTTGTGCGAGCCAGGTTAGGCCTGGCACATGCTTGTCTGTGCACTGTAGTGCATCACTCATAGAGACCCTCCCACTCTCTTGTCCAACAACTACAATCCTCCCCGCTCCAGTGAGTCCTGGATGACATCTATCTCTATCCCTTGTTAATTGAGGCTGGATATATCCAAGGCCTGTTATGTCCAGGAATCTGCCAGAGATCTGCCTGCTCCACAGTTGTGGATGATAAGGGAAAAACAAAGAAATATGTTCATTACCTACATCTCTTATTGAACTATGCCTCTCTATTACAGGATATAACAACATTTTTGCAATTTTGAAAAAAAAATAACAACTGTGTCAGAAGATGAGGGTTTTGTGGACCAATTAAATTGAGAAGTATTGCTTCAACTCAGAGACATCAATTTCTCAGTATGCTAGAAGTAGCAAAGCATATCATCAATACTACATAGGTTGGTGTGGAAAGAGCATAATTTAATTTGAATGAAACTGTGATACAAACTCTGTACAATGTTAAATAAAAGTGATATTATCATTATCATTGTCAATTTACATTAAATTGGATATATTTCCAAGAAGTTAGTTTATCTCATGCAGTCTTAACATTGTTTATCTCTTTTAATAATTACTGAAAAATAGGAAACACTAGCAGTTTAACTATTAAAATGGTAAGATGATGTTACCCTCCACTTCCATTTCTTTCTTTCGCAACCAGGGATTTCCAGACCTGAGTGTTGGCTGTTGACAACTGCACTGTGTTTATTGACTTCCTATTCCTAGCGCTTTCTAACAGACAGGATGTGCAGCAGGGCCAGTTTGTGCTCTTTCTGCTGGTTTATGACATAACAGTGATTGCCAATCTAGGGAAGATCTGCTGATCAAGATGGACTCCAGACTTCACTCAACCATGTATTACTTTCTGAGGAATATGTCGTTCTTTGATGCCTGCTATTCCACTGTTGTCTCTCCCAAGATGCTGGCTGATTTCTTATCTAAGCAAAAGGCAATTCCATATAATTTATGTCCAATTCAGGTGTATTTGTTTGGGGTCTTTGCAGGTGTAGAATGCCTCATGTTGGCTGTCATAGCATATGACCGTTACGGAGCCATTTGCAATCCACTTCTTTATATAATTGTCATGTCCAGGAAACTGTACCTAGCTAGTGGCCACTGTGTACATTGAAAGCTTGATGTATTCGGCAATCTTCACTGTTTGCACGATTAAGTTGTCATTCTGCAATTCTAATACCGTCAATCACTTTTTCTGTGACGTCCCCCCCTTACTAGCCCTGTCCACTTCATATACAACTACCAATGAAATAGTGATGTTCACTTATAGTAGCTGTGCTCTGGGTTGCAGCATCATTACAGTCCTCATCTCCTATAGCTACATCATAACTACCATCCTTATAATGAACTCAGCTGAGGGGAAACGCCAAGCCTTCTCCACCTGTGCTTCCCACTTAACCCCTGTGGCTATATTGCATGGCACACTCCTGTTCATGCATTGCGACCCAGCTTGAGTTACTCCATGGACACAGACAAAATGGTCTCTGTTTTCTACATGGTTGTCATCACTATGTTAAACCCACTGACCTACAGCTTAAGGAATAATGATATGAAAAGTGCCCTGAAAAAAACAATTAGCACTAAATTATCTTCTGGGTGAAATTGTGTTTTCACTAAAAAAATTTGCTTAGAGATTCTGAGAGTTACATTCAGTTACTTTGACATAGATTCCTGCAGTGTCGCCAATACATCTTTTAGTTCTTTTGCATTCTCTATTTTTGTGCTTAAGTTGAGTGTAGGGAGTAGTCATTTCTGATCTTAATCATCTCTCCAAGCTAAGAAAGAGTAGTAATAAATTAGCTTGCAAAGAGGGTCCTTTTAGACCTCCCTTCTCTGTTCTTGGTTTTATCCCACTGAGATAGCATAGGCAGAGCAACCCCTCCATGCCTGTCAATTCAACTTACCCTGTTAAGGCTCCAATTATCCCTTTAAACTATAAAGTTTAGTAAACTTACTCAGACAGAAGGGGTCCTTACTGGATTAAATTAGGTTTGTTTTATCCTTCCTAAGTACTAATATCACTCTATAAATGTTCTGTCATAACACTTAGAAGTATACAAGTACTAAATGAATACATATGAATAAGTTAAAAACTTCTGCCCTAACTCAAATTTCCACAAATGCAAGGTCATTGTCTATCATGTTCACCAATATTTTTACTTTGCTATTTACAATGTTTGGCTCCAGGATGCCATTAAAAATATTGACTAAACGAATGAGTGTCCCTTATAAAACTGATGCAAAAAAGCCTCTGTACATTTACGAAAAAAAAAAAACCCAACTCCCTTTATTTTATTTTGTTTTATTCTAGTGTGTTCATCTTAGATGATATCCCTCTGTGCTTCTTGTCTTTTGGTCAGATTGAATAAGTATCAGTAACAGGGATCATTTAATGTAGGGAACTTCTTGGATCCTCTATTCCTCATCATTCTGCCCCACTATTATCAGTAGTCATCCCCAGGATCAGCCACTCTAGATTTATATTGCACTTCACAGACTTCACATCAAGTTGTGGATGTTTTTCTTGCCCTCACTCTGGAGAGCAGATATGGGGCAATTGACAAATGTACAGAAACTTCATGAATGCAAGTTAGCGGTATGTAGCTGGACCTTCTTTCTCAAAAGGCCTGGAGAAGAGAGCTCCATCTCTCTTGTAGGGTTCATAGCATTAAACTTTTTAAAGTTTAAAAAAAAAGCAGCTTTAATGCCCAATTGATACAATTAAAGTTGAAAGGAAGAGTTATTAACTTATATGTATTTAGTTAAAAAAAATGCAAAGAATAAAGCAGTATTTACATTAGTATTCCATTTGTAATGATTTATATTGGCTCTCTGTATCTGTGAAATTAAATGTAATCCTATTCTAAACACAATTTTAATAGTGGTCATTGCTGAGTAACTGAATGTTAGATTATCTTAATATATGTGCTAATAACTTAAGTTAAATGTTTACATTTTTCTCATTGTCATCAACAATTAATTCAATTATGAAAACCATAACAATACTTCAGGTTGACAAAATTATTCATTTTATTTTAGGTCGTTGTCAAGAAAGGAACATAGAGACACTCTTTTTTCTTCCTGAGAGGAGAGTGTAATGGGTTATACAGGTTTTTCATTTAGATCCCCTTCTCTAATTTTATATATCCCTTTAGTGCATAAAATGTGCTGAGTGTTATATACATCAGACATCATAAGAAGGAAACAACACAATAAAAAGAAGCAATTTGGGGCCGGCCTGGTGGCACAGCGGTTAAGTGCGCACATTCCTGCTTTGGCGGTCCGGGTTTCAACAGTTCTGATCTGGGGTGCGGACAAGGCACCGCTTGACAAGCCATGCTGTGGTAGGCATTCCACATATAAAGTAGAAGAAGATGGGCACGGATGTTAGCTCAGGGCCAGCCTTCTTCAGCAAAAAGAGGAGGATTGGCAGCAGTTAGCTCAGGGCTAATCTTCCTCAAAAAAATTAAATAAATAAAAAATAAAAACAAGCAATTTTCAATAAGTTAACTATCTTCAATTACTAATTGAACAGAGTTTTAAGACAAATAAAAATATTTCTTACTCTTAGATATCTTTCTTTATAATCTCAAATAATGTGCTTGTTGTTCATAGACGATTTCATACATTAAGACCTCTATATCACGAACCAAAGCCCTTCTACGCTTGATCTACTTTCTTAAAATACAGTAAATATATTCATATCTCTAAAACTAAACCTATGGGGCTGGCCCCGTGGCCGAGTGGTTAAGTTTGTGCACTCCGCTGCAGGCGGCCCAGTGTTTCTTTGGTTTGAATCCTGGGCGCCTACATGGCACTGCTCATCAAACCACGCTGAGGCAGGGTCCCACATGCCACAACTAGAAGGACCCACAACGAAGAATATACAACTATGTACTGGGGGACTTAGGGGAGAAAAAGGAAAAAAATAAAATCTTTAAAAAAAATAACAAAACTAAACCTATTCATGTTATGTAAAATTGGATTCACTGGCCATCTTCCATATATATGCTTAAGGAAAAAACAATATCCTTTACTATTTTTTCTATAAGTTTTTCTTTAAAAACACGGATTTAATAGACTTTAAAATGGTCAGAACAGCAGGATATTTTTGTGTTTGCTTCTGTTTCGTTTTTGTTTAAGAAAATAATCAAGAAGGGAGAGAGTTCAAAACAAAAGCTGGACTTTGAATTCAGACAGACTTGAGCTCAAATCTGTACACCAGTTTCCACCGCGATCTGATGTAGAGTGTTCCTGTGAAATTTTTGTAAGACGAAATGGCATTAATAGAAGAATTATTTATCATTAATTTATGTGGGAAACTTTTTTGAGCGTTCTCAGACCCAAAATAGTAACCCAACAAAATACTCAAGATAAAGCACAGATACTCACAGACACAGCTCAAAGCTATAACGCTTGATGCTGACGTGTCAAGAGTAGTTCCTTGGGAAGGAGATGGCGGCGCCGCTCTCGCTGCTCTGGGTGCCTGCCGCCTCCATAATGGCTCCCCGCAATACAAGTGCTGAACGCTGTTTTTGCTTTTTGCCTTTTTTCATTAAAGTAAAAATCCCCTTCAATTTCCTTCAAGTTAGTGTAAATAGGTATTAATATAGGTCTTTCGTAAAAGCAAAGTGGCCTAAAGTGATCCTTTGGATAGCAGGGGAAACCTGCACTATCATTTACTTGTTAGCTATGTGATCTTAGATTACTTAATCTTATTGAGTCTGTTTCCCCATCTCTTTAATATGGGATTAACATATGCATTATAAGGAAATATATATATATATCTGAGGTTAATGAAGAAAGCTTTAAGATCATACAAAGTCTATTAATTCCCCATCAGGGGTAAAATCCTTGCTGCTGTAAAAAGGTAGTATCGTTCATGACATTTTTGTCATGAAAAGAAGTCTCCAGTATGGATCCTTGTTGACTTTAGAGTCTGCCTACCTAATCCGTCAGATTCTAGTTGCAGATCTTAGTCTCAAGTCATATTACAAGCTCTCTACCCAGCGACCTTAGGACATACCTTTCCTGACCCTGCCTTCACTCTTAGAGTTGACTAGAGGTTACTTCATGGATTCCCATGCTAGCCATACCATTCTCATGTCCAAGCCAGATGCTTGAAACTGCTCTACTAATCTAAGTCCCAGAACCCACATGGCCAAGAAATGAGTTTAGATGATGAAACCCAGTGTACCATATTTTATTTTATTCTGTGTAGCCCTATCCCAAGACCATGGCTGAAATGGCACACTTAGCTGCGAAGAAACCAATATCTATGTGTTGTGCTGAAGCCATGCACTTTCTAGAACATTACCTGCTCAGTATTTGGGAAGAAGCATTTGGTTCTCGTCACCCTCAGGCTGCCATTCTGTTTTTCCCTATTGAAAGCTTAGGTTGGCCAGAGCCCTACCTCACCACAGATATGCGTAGGCAAAACTTTAAAGATAGTATTCACTGCAGTAAATGGAACTGTGATTTCAATTCATAAACCAGCGAACACTTTCACTATTACAAGGTCTTCCTCACTGGTTTATACTCTGTCTTGCTACTCTACGTCACTTTCAGATTTAGCACTTGCTCTACATTTTATAGCCAGATATTCTCTATGTGTCAGGCCCCAGTCACTGACCAAACTATCATCCTACCATTTGTAGATTCCATTTCCCATCTCTGGCTCTCAATATATAGCATCCCTCAGTAATTTGTGTAATGATTCAGTGTTATAGATCAGTTTTTTATCATTGCTCCTTATTTCTGCTCAGGCATTGATATCCCTAAACATAAACTCAACCAGTGATGACAACTAGATCTATGTATAATGAAACAAGCAACTAGCTCCATACTGGTGAAAAGCTCCTTAGCAACGTTTTAAAAATAAAACAGTAATAATTCTTACTAAATCAATAAGTATGTGGCTCTTTCTGATGAGGCAGCAAATTTAACCTAGGTTGAAATCTTCTGTAGAAACATCTATGAACTGGAGAAGCAATGACAGCATAATTGGGTCTGAATGACTACTCTCAACTCACTGTAACTGTGACCTTCAACAAATCACTTTTCCTCTTTGGGCCTCAGTTTCCACTTTGTCCAAAGCGAGGCTCAAAATAAATGTTCTTTATTAAACATCTAGCTACCATATTCTATACCTATGTTAATATAAATCTATCAATGCATATACTCATTTCTATTTGGGGTGATTAAAAAATAGCAGATGGGTGGGGATATATTCATATCAATGGAAAACATTACATCTCTAGGCCATTTGACCCCAAATAGAAGTGGCAATGATGGCTTATAGGTTGAGCATGAGTTGCAGGACCCTCAGAACCATCAAGCTGAACTCATTTAACTGCCTTTCTATTCTGCATTTTGACATTAAAAGACATCTCATAAAAGAGGATATCGAGGACTGGCCAAGTAGTGCAGTGGTTAAGTTTGCTCTTTCTGCTTTCGTGGCCCATGGCTTGCTCGTTCAGATCCCAGGTGCAAATCTACACACGACTTGTCGACTCATGCTGTGGTAGGCATCCCATATATAAAGTAGGGGAAGATGGGCATGGATGTTAGCTCAGGGCCAGTCATCTTCAGCAAAAAGATGAGGATTGGCGGCAGATGCTATCTCAGGGCTAATTTTCCTCAAAAAAACAAAAGTGGATATCCAACGTTATTAGTCACCAGGGAAGTAAAATACTATACATAATGGCTAAAATTAAAGTGGAAGACAACATTAAGTGTTGGTGAAGATGTTTAAAAGCCAGAAGACTCACACACTGAAAGTGTGATAGTGAAAGTGTAGATTGGCATACTTCGTAGAAAACTGTATGACTAAATATTTACTAAATCAAAATTTTGTGTACACTGGTACTCATAAATAATTTCAACTCCTTATTTTATAAGCAAGATAAACGAGTGTCTATCTTTATTAAAAGACATGTACAAGAATGTTCACACTAAAATTATTGGTAACAGGAAAAGGAAAAACAACTGCCTATCAACATGAAAGTAGGTAAATAAATAATGATATATTTGTACAAAAGAACACTATACAACAGTGAGATTGAATGTGTTGCAATTGCATCTATTCAACATGAATGGACAGCACAAGTGTTTGGCGTGGAATGAAGCAGTGCATACTGTATACATCCACTTTTGTGTGGGTAAGAAAATAGGAACTAATCTATCGTGGTAAAAGTCAAGAAAGAAAGTACTCCTTTAGAGTAGGAGATCAGTGACAAGAGAATGATGTAGAAGGCATTGTAGATTCTAGTAATATTCTGTTTCTTGGTCTGGGTCCTGGTTACAGGGGTATTTCTTTTTGTGGAAAACTTATCTAGCTGTATACTTATTTAACCACTCTCTATACGTGCATTAGATATCAAAAAGTTTTTTCAAAAGCAAAATTTATACACTATTAGTTTATAAGAAACTTCAGATCTTTCTTATTACAAAATTTCAACTGTAGTAATGTCTTATATTAAAGTTCAGGATATTTTTGTAAAATAAAAGGAGCAACTTTCATAAAATATTTCGTAGAATAACTATCTCTTTTGTTATTAGAACTTGCTGCTTTTTTTAAAATCAAAGATGTCTTCTTCAAGCCATGAGCGCTTCTAATATTGTTTGTAAGAATAAGGAGATTTAGTGAACCTGGTTTTCTTCGATACCATTATCAGAACTGAACTTATTCATAATGGCCCGTGACTCAGGGCTATACGACTATTTTCTGAAGGAAAGAGTTTATAAGTAGATAGATACCTATGTAGCATTATGTTTAGAGTTATCAGTGGCACCAGCTATTCTCTATTAAAACATAAATTCTTTGGGAAGTAAGTTAGGTTATCCAATTTTCAGCAGTACATTTCTACTCATGCTCTAGATTTAATCGGGAGTGAGAGTTAGACTACGTGGTCTGCAGGGGAAACCATGTTTATGAAAATAAAGTCTGAATCTTGCCTAAACAGAGTGTAGCCTGAAGAAATTTGGCATCCCTGGAGCCACGAAAGACCTGAGGGAAAATGAGTATGGAAAGGAATCAGAAGAAGGTGACCAAAGATGACTCTGTCTCTTTCAAATTTGCACCAGAGAAGTGGGCAATGGTAGTAAAGCTCTTAGGTACCAGGAATATGTCATTTTCTTAGGTTTACCTGATGGAAAATTATCGGCAATTAGTTAGGTGGTTTGAGACTTGCATCAACAATATCTCCCACAGGATTACATTCGGCATTTTAGTATTGGAGTCATTACATAAATAGCAGCAACACATTATGAAAAGGCATTAACAATTATCACTAAAATCACTTTTCCAAAAATTAAAAAGACATTAATTTCATTGGATTTTGCCTGAAGAGTAATCCGTCTTTATAGAAAGCAGCAGTAAACTCCATAACAACAAATTAGGCAAAGGCATGATTTGGAAACAAAAATAACTGCAAAATCTATGTTTCTGTTTATTCCAGGTGAGGTTTCAGAAGAAATATGAAACTACCTGAAAGATTTAAATGCATAACCTCTTACGTCTTGCACACCTTACTTCTGTTGTTTTTTACACAAATTTTGTATTTACAGATTTTGTGGTAATAAATTAACTGTATTAAGACTCAAGTTGTACAGCTTAATGTTCATGATTATTATACACTTTCTTGAAATATCAATCAACTGTAGGCATTTAAAGAACACATCCAACCGGCACTGGTAAAAGTAGAGCAATGATTCACACACAGGATAAAGTATTACTCAATAAATGGACAATACAGAGATTGTGGCCACAGCTTCCAGCTTGCACAACATAAAAGAGCACCAATTTCTTGATTTTCTATTTGGTTTCTGGAACTGTGCAATGCAGCTGCCCTCTTCACTTTCTTGTCCCACCGACATTATTTTCAAATGCCCAGCTAAAGAAAAATAAAACGGCTTAACTCCCAATATGCCAACCCTTTTATCCTCAGTCACTTTTGTGATTCTGCCTTGGTTTAGAAGTGGGAATTGAGTGCTCTCTCAGTTCTTCCATAAATATAGGAGTTCTTGGGTCATTAATTTTGTTAATTTTCAAATGTCACTTTAACATAAATACACTTTAGCATTGCATGAGATTATTTAAGAGAGCTATCTTTAAGACAAATTGTTTCATTGCACTATATTCAGGAATCTATTGTTAGCAATTTCTATGGATTCAAGTAAACAATGTGTATGGGACTAGAAGTTTCCATATCACCCTGCATTCCAACTTCTGTTTCATAGTATGAGGTTGTTAGAGACAACTCAGAACGCATGAGACACTATATGTAAACATGATAATGTGTGGTGATAATTAGATGGTATAAAACAACTGAGAATGGTAAAAAGGTCAAAAATGCCTTTATTTAAATTCAAATCTCTTTGCTCTGTAAGGCCATTTGTTAGAATCCATTTTAAAGAAACATCTGGCTACGATAAATTAATTAGGTATAATTATACACATATCAGAATTTTTATGGTATGAAGAACTGTATATAAACCAAGTGGCTATTAGCATCAGTATGTATATGTATATGAATATGTTTTTTTTTCTGGAATCATTTTTATTTAAAAAGTAAAAATCGGGGCCAGCCTGCTGGTGCAGCAGTTAAGTTCACATGTTCCACTTTGGCAGCCCTGGGTTCACTGATTCGGACCCTGGGTGCAGACCTACGCACCACTTGTCAAGCCATGCTCTAGCAGGCATACCCCATATAAAGTAGAGGAAGATAGGCATAGATGTAAACTCAGGGCCAGTCTTCCTGAGCAAATAGAGGAGGATTGGTGGCAGATGTTAGATCAGGGCTAATCTTCCTCAAAAATCCAAAAAAGTAAAAATTAAATAATATAGGAAAAAGTCAAGTTATCCCTAGGCAGTGTGAATACAGTCAGTCTTTTTACTGTTTTTACAAAATTTTGTTTGTAAAAATTTTTATTTACAACATAAATTTTATTTACAAAAAACTTTTTGTGTTTCATGGAGAGTGTTTGTGTATGTTTGTCTGTGTAAGTTTATGAGCATGAGTGGGTTGTGTATTTGTTTTGTAACTTATGGAATTAAAAGATAATGCTTACAAAGGAGTTGGTGAGCTAGAAATAAAATGCACTATTGACTGGAGTCATTTTATTATTGGCAAATAAGCACAGTATTAGGCACTAAGGCAGAGAGGGACAGAAGAAAAATTTTTCAAAATCTTCTGTATTTCTTTCATAATCACCCGCACTGTATGAAAGATCCGATGATAAGCCATATTAGTACATTTGTCACTTATTCCTGAGAGAGCAAGTGTTCAACACCCAGGGACCAGATCAAAGATGGTTATATAACTCAGGTCAGTCAGGAGACAATGCTAAACCCTCCCATAGACAGAACTGCATGCAACAAAAGAGTAGTTCTGAGCCAGGTACTAATGTTTTTTGTTGATTCTCTGATTTATATGTTATAGTTCCTTAGTTCTTTTATCCTTTCTTGACTGTAAGCGTGTTATAAAAGAAAATGAGGGTATGGAATATTCTACAACTTTTATTTCAATTACTTTTTTTGATCTATTTATATTATATTCATATATACATAGACAGCAGGGAGATGATAAAATGTAAGTATGGTTTCTGAAAACGGTTGGACATTTTTATCATTTTAAATATTTTCCCTGCACTTTTATATAGTTTTAAAAATATTTTTAGTTTTAAAGGAAAGCAATTTTTGAATGCTGCATCTTCAGGGACAGATATTAAAGTGAATTTAGGCCAAAGGTTTGGAGACTTGCACAATGATTGCTAGATCATTATTCATATATTCTTTTTCTGTTCTTCGTCTACCCTCAACTCCACTTTTCTTATATCCTCATAGAACAGAGAAGGTCATGTATGACATTATATACAACATAATTTGTTTGCGTAAAATATAGCAATGGAACATAGAATTCACTTGGCCTCCCAAGGACCACCATCTCTTTGAAACCAAAGGAAGGCAGATTTCAGAAACACGTAAGGGAAATGATGATTAAAGAAAACAATATAACAATATCACAATTTCTAGGGATTGGGGTGGGACACAGTTCAGATATGACTCTCTCTGACATCATGGGACTATGGACACATAAGGACTTTTATCATGTGTCCTACACATGTGATCTGCTGATGAATAGGTTCACTGGCTTCTGGTCATAGACTGTCTCTATCCCTTGTATATTGAGGCCGCCTAAGACCTGAGAGTTTAGTAGACAAGTGGAGTCATATTTTATCTAGGAACCTGCCATAGACATGCCTACTCTATAATATTGGATTATGAGGGAATAACAAAGGAATATATTTACTACCTGCACCTCTCACTTAAATATACTTCTCTATTACAGTATATAACAACATTCCTATGCCACTGAAAAAAATAACAAACTTGTCATAAGATGTGTGCTGTCTGGACGGATCAATTGCAAGAACCATTGTCTGGACCCTGAGGACATCAAATCTTAACATTAGATAAAAATAGCAAAAATGATCATACATAATACTTAGGTTAGTACGGAAACATACTGATTTAATTTTGATGAAATTTTCCCACAAACTCTCTACGGTGCTATACAAACGCAGGCAATGTTATTATAATTATTTTATTGATTTATACTAAATTGGATATATTTCCAGGAGAGTCAGTTTACCTAAAATAGACTTAGCATGATTTGCTGCTTTTTGTAGTTACTGAAAAATAGAAAGCACCAGCAGTTTAACTAGTAAGATAGTAAGATGATGTTACCCTCCACATCCTTTTATTTCTTTCACATCCAGGGATTTCCAGACCTGAATGATGGCTGTTGAGAACTGCACCGTGTTTACTGACTTCATATTCCTGGGGCTTTCTGACAGACAGGATGTGCAGCAGGGGCTCTTTGTGCTCTTTCTGCTGATTTATGGCATAACTTTGATTGCCAATCTAGGGATGATCTTGCTGGTCAATGTGGACGCCAGACTCCACACACCCATGTATTATTTCCTGAGCAATCTGTCATTCTGTGATGTCTGCTACTCCTCCACTGTCTCTCCCAAGATGCTGACTGATTTCTTATCTGAGCAAAAGAGAATTCCATATAGTTTATGTGCTATTCAGATGTATTCTTTCGGGGCCTTTGCAGATGTGGAATGTCTCATGTTGGCTGCCATGGCATATGACCGTTATGTAGCCATTTGCAATCCACTTCTTTATACAGTTGCCATGTCCAGGAGAGTCGGTACCCAGCTAGTGGCCATTGCCTATATTGTTGGATTGGTAGATTCAGCAATCCATACCTGTTGTACATTTCAATTGCCATTCTGCAATTCTAATATAATCAATCACTTTTTCTGTGACATCCCACCCTTACTAGCCCTGTCCAACTCAGATACATCCATCAATGAGATGATAATGTTCACTTTCATTGGCTGTGTTGTAGGGTCCAGCATTGTCACTGTCCTGCTCTCCTACAGCTACATCATAACTACCATCCTTAGAATGAACTCAGCTGAAGGGAGACAAAAAGCCTTTTCTACGTGTGCCTCCCACTTAACCGCTGTTGCTATATTTTATGGAACATTCCTGTTCATGTATTTCCGACCCAGTTCAAGATACTCCATGGGCACAGACAAAATGGCCTCTGTTTTCTACACAGTTGTCATCCCTATGTTAAACCCACTGATCTACAGCTTAAGGAACAAGGATGTGAAAGGTGTACTGAAAAAAGCAATTAACACTAAAGTATGTTCTGGGTGAAACTGTATTTTCATCCAAAAATATACATTTAAAGATTCTGAGAGCTAAAGTTCAGGTACTTCGACATACATTCGTGTAGTCTCAAAGATACACCTTATAGATAACTATTTTTAGTTATCTTTGTGCCTAGATCAAGTGTAGGGAGCGGTCGTTATTTATCTAAATTATCTCTCAACACTAAGGAAGAGTACTAATAGGTTTACTTTGCTGTTTTGCAAAGAGGATCATTTTATACTTCCCTTCTGCGTTCATGGGTATGTCCCAGTGAGATAGAATGGGCAAAAAAATTACAACCCTCATGTCAATTCAATTTACCCTCCATTAGGCTTCAATATATATTTTTTAAACGATGTGTTTAATCGACTTGCTCAGCCAGAAGGGAGTGTTACTGGATTAATTTATGTTTGTTTGTATCTCTCCTATATACTAGTATCACCCTGTAAATGTTCCATCATAATACTTAGAATTCAGTAAGTAGTAAATGAATAAATAGGTATAAAAGAAATCTCCTTCCCTGGACTATAAGTTCCAGATAGCACTTGGCTGTCTTGTTTACCATTTGTTTTGCATTATTATTTATAATGCTCAGCTACAGTATGCCATTCAAAACTATCTATTGAATCAATGAATGTTGTGGCCTGAAGATCTGATGCAAAAATAAACCTCTGTAAATTTACTGAAAAAGAACTCCCTTCTTTAATTTTATTCAACTATGTTCATTTTAGATGAAATACATCTGCACTTGTTGTCTTTTGGCCTAGGATGAAATCAGAATCTAGGACAGGGATTAGTTGCTGTAAAAATATTCTCAGACTGTTCCTCAACATTCTGCCTCAGTTATATCAAAGGACATCCCCAGGACTATCAGTTCTAGATTTATATTGCACTCCACAGAGTTCACTTCAGCCTGCGTATTTCCCTTCTTGCCCTCACCCTGGAGAAAAAATATGTTGGTATTGAAAATGGTATAGAAACTGTGTGAACAGAAGTTGGGGAAAAAGGACTTGGACCTTCTCCAAAAGCCGCTGGAAAACAGAATTGCATCTCCTCGATGTGTTTGAAGTATTATACTAGTTCAAAAAAAATGAAATGCTTTATTGATACAGTTTAAGTTTTAAAGGAAGAGTTATTGAGGTAAATGAGTTATTGACATAAATATAGGTTCCTTGGGGAAAAAATGTGAAAAGTAATATTTAATAGAATTCCATCTGTAATGACTTATATTGGCTGTCTGTGTATCTGTGAAATAAACTGGGGCCATATTCTAAGCAAAATTTTAATAGTGGTCATCACTGAGTGGTTGGATGTTAGGTAATTCTGTAATCTATTCCAAAAACCTAATTAAGTTAATCACATATGCTGTTCAGATTAGTAATTAATCCACTTGTGAAAAACATAAGGAGTGAAACAACGTATTAAAAACATGCAATTTTCAACAGGTTATTTTCTTGCATTATGAAGTGAACAGTATTAGCAAGAACATTTCATTATCTCATAAAAATTTCTTTCACAATATCAATAATATATTTGTTATTCATAGAATATATCACAAATGAGGGCTATCAATCACTGTCCAAGCCTCTTTCCAACTCAACATCTTTTATTAAAACTGTATTAAATATAATCATATCTATAAAAGTTAAACCTATTATGGTTATGTTAAATTAACTTCACTGACCATGTTTCACATAAATGTGTAAGAAAACAATATTCCTTTTTTTCTTTACTTTTTCCTTTAAAGACTTTGACTTAATAGCCTTTATAAATGGTCAGGAAACAAAGGTTTTTTGGGTTTGTTTTGTATTCATTTTAAGAAAATGATAAAGATGGGAGAGACTTTGAAGTAAGACTGTCCTCAGTTTAAATGCTTATAATATAATTTATTTGTTAGCTCTCAGACCTTACACAACTAACTCCCCATCAGGTACAAAACTCCTAGTGCTGAAGGAAAACATGGTATCATTCATGGCATCATGCGATGAAAGGGAGTCTCCAGGATCCATCTATGTTAACTTTAGAGCCTGCTCACCCAGTCTGTCAGATTCCATCCTAGCCTCATGTCATGTTTGGAGCTTCATGACATGAGAGTACTTCATCTTATATCATTTTGTATGTTCTTATTCCAAGGCCATGGCTGAAATGGCACAGTTAGCTGCAAATGATCCAATATCTATCTGTTGTGATAAACCCATGTACTTCAAAGTATATTTCCTGCTCAGTGTTTAGGTAGAAACACTTGGTTCTTATCCTTCTCAAGCTACCATTCCATTTTTCCTTACTGAAAGCCCATATTTTCCAGAGCCCTGCCTCACTACTGATCTGTATGGACAAAACTCTTCTTCTAAAGTTAGTTCCATCGTGGTGAATGGAACTATGGTCTAGGTTTAGAACCCAACATACATTGTTATCATCGGAAGGCTTTAATCTCTAGTTCATTCTCTCTCTCACTATTCAGCCTCATCTTTATGTTAAGACTTACTTTGGTCTTTCCATCCATACCTTTTCTATGGGTCATGCCCCAGAAGCTGACCAAGCTATCATCCCACCATTTGTTGGTTTCACTTCCAACCTCTGGCTCTCAGATGATAGTCTCCCTCAGACATTTTCACAGACATTTGGCCTACCAATCAAGAGACTTCACTCTGAATATATTGTTGAGAAAATATTTTAAGGGCTAGACTTTTATTTAGTTGATAAATGCAAATAGTTTTAAAAAATCTCACTATACTTCATAATATTAGGTAATAGTCATGTGTGCATAGAATACTCCTCTGGAGGATGAACCAAAAAAACTGCAGGAGACATATATACACTAGGCCTATTCTAGGCATATAATCTAAATTATAAATAATTCAAAGTAAACTTACTCTTACTTATTTCATAAAAATTTACTCATTATCTACACTAGGGAAGATACTGTTATAAAGAGACAAAGGATCAAATAAAGGATAAAAATTAATGAATATATTTAGTAGAGGGTTAGAACAGACACAAATAACTTATGATTAGACAGAAAAAGCTGACAGTCTTAAAAGAAGCACATTTAAGATTCTAGTGAGGTTTAGAACTTGAGCTGTTATCTATAATTGAAGTGTGGTCAGAAAAATTATATAGGAGTTAGTATTTGCGGAAGGTTTTTTAGAGTGAGTACAATTTGAACAGCTAAGCTACAAGGTGCATGTATTCACATGGAATAATTAATTGAAAAAGCATCTCAGTCAACTGCATCTATTTTCTGTCACAGAAAGAAGGTTGTGATATGTCAATGGCTTATCCAGTATTGGGAGTAACTTTGTTAAAAATTTAGATTGGGAGTCTAGGCCAGTGGGGTCGTGGTTGAGTTCTCATGCTCTGCCTTGGTGCCCCGAATGTGTGTGTTCAGACTCTGGGCACAGATTTACGCAGTGCTCATCAAGCCATGCTGTGGCAGCGTGCCACATACAAAATGGAGGAAGTTTGGCACAGGTGTTAGCTCAGAACTAATCTTCCTCATCAAAAAAATAATTTAGGATGGAGAGAAAAAAGGAGTAAGAATATGAGATTTAGAACATTATGTGCAGGGTAAATCTGGCCCTGGAATAAATATTTGAAAAATTCGACTTTATTTTTTAACCTGTCCACTGTTAATAGACATTTAGTTTATTTTCAATCATTTTCTACTGCAAACTATGATGCAATGGATACTTTTGAAAGTGGTGAACTTTTATAGGTTCAATTCTTAAAAGTGGAATTACAGATTTAAATGGTGCAAGCATATTTGATTTTCCTTTGTTAGATGGATTATCCTCCGTAGAAAATGTCAAGTTATCCTCAATATACAATACTAATTACACATCCAGCAACATTGAAGAAGAGTGATAAAAATGTCAACTTTAAAACAATAAAGCATTAAACATAATACAAGTGGTGTAAGAGGACCTGGTTCTGAGGTTAGACTCTGACCCTGTTCTGTGGTTGAGGCCTCATTATGCACAGAATTAGGGAACATCCATATTAAACTGACTTTTCCATCAGTTAGAATCAAAATTCAAGAAACAGACGGGTTTAAATATTGTCAAACTCAGTTACATCTTTTCTTAAGAAAGCAATTTTTGGCTAATCACTTTCCTAAAGGAATTTTTGACATCTTTGTTCCTTAGACTGCAAATTAAAGGGTTCAACATAAGTTCTATAAATGTATAGATCACAGAGGTCTCTTTGTCCATATTCAAGGAATGATCAGTCCTGGAGCACAAATAAAGATTGAGGTTCCATGGAAAATAGTGACCACAGTCTGGTTTCCAGGAAGCACAAGTGGAGAATCCTTTTCTTCTTCCCTCAGCAGAACTTGTAACAATAGCTGCTATGATGCAGAGAAGAACTGTTAGAAGGCAGTTAGCCTCCACCAAACTAGCAAAGACCACCAGAACGATGTCATGCATGTAAGTGTCTGTGCAAGACAGAGAGAAGAGTGGGGAGACACAACAAAAGTAACAGTTAATTTCTTTGGAGCACAAAGATAGCTGTAAAGTATTAGTAGTGTTAATAATTCAGCTCATGGTGTCACCCCCCAAATATTCCAATTGTAAGCTGTCAGCAAATCCTCTTGGACGTTATAACAGTATAAAGCAGTGGATTCAGTTGTTATGTACCGGTCATAAGCCATGGCAGCCAAGGGGAAAGATTCTGTGTCAACCAGAGAGCAGAAAAAATAGAAGTGTGCAACACAGACTTTGTAAGAAATGGTCTTCTTATTGGAAACCAAGACCACAAGTAATTTTGGGGCAATGACAGAAAAGTAGCATGTATCTATGAAGGACAATATGCAGAGGAAAAAGTATATATGGATGTGCAAGTGGGAACCGATCATGATTAATAAAATCATCCCAAGTTTCCCCATAAGGATAACAGAATAGATTAAAAAAAAAAAAACAGCTAAAAGAACACTCTGAACTTCTGGATGGTCACGAAATCTCAGGAGAAAGAACTCAGTATTCACAGTGCTATTCTTCACCTCCATTCTCTGCAGTGCTCCTGGACTTTGAAGTTGTGACAGAGTGATGGTGGCAATATTAATACTAACCTCAGCATTAACGAAAAATAAAAAAGAGAAAGATCAAAATAAATAAAACAGTACTTCTAAATCAACTTGGGCATCCTGATAGCACCTAGGCATATCTGCAGTTCATATAGCGTAAGGCATAAATTTTCACTTTTTAAAATTGTATTGATAATTCACTACTTCTATTACTTAAAGCTATTGTTTTTCACTTTAAATGACACCACCATTAAACCGGTTGCTGAACTCTAATCCTGAGCTTCACTTTTACTTTCTTCAACTTTCTCATCTTCCACCAGTGTCAGATGATAGTGGTTAACCATATTTCTAGACAGCAAACACTTAGTAAATAACCTCTGCTCCCATCTGTGTTGTTTTTGTTCATTTCCACAACAGATAAAAGCACTGGTATTCCAGGCAAAGACTTGTATAGATAGAAGAGCAGAAGTTCTTAATTTCTAAACCTGCGATGTGATTTTGCCTCTGAGGAACAAGGAATGCCTTAGAGTTATTTGAAATCCACTGATAAAATAGAAAGAAGAAAGCTTCTAATTTAGTTATATAAGTGACTGAATCCTAGGTATGTCACTAAGTAATTCAGAAACCTTGGGCAGGCTAACTCATCCCTGCGTTTCAGTTTCATCATCTATGATAGGAGAATGATAGTACCTTTCTCCTCATATTATGTTTTAATGCATTTCCCTCTACAAGCTCAATATCCCCACTATCTTGTTCCTTCACTCTTCTAAGTTTGGCCAAATAGCAGTTCTGAGTCAATTCAGACATCTATTTTATTTTATCTGGAATCCAAGCTATAGAGTACAACAAAAGAAATCCTCATGCTTGCAAATTTATGAAATTCAACCCAGGAAATACGATAATGATATCCAGGAAAGTTTCCATGCCCTCTGTGGTGAAAAATTGTAAAAGATGTTGAAAAAAGGCTCACAAACCTAGTTCTATGAGTTATCTCTGCCTTTTATTGTCCTTGCTCTAGTTTGGAAATCTGTACCTTCTAGATAACTGATAGCAATGTGAGGGACACTTGTCTATAGACATGCCCATTTTGTCCAGTGTGGAGACAGCTGATTTCCCTCCTCACAGTGGAAAAAGTCAGTTTTGTATCTATCTGTAAATTTACTTGTGAATTCCTGATCTATAATGCTGTGATTCTTTGAATTGTCTTTTGTACCATTTATAACAGTTAAATTAATGAATGAATTAAGTAAAACGAATGACATACTCATTTTATATTTGCATAAAAGTGAGAATTTATGTGATATATGTATACAGATATGTCATCTATCAATCTATCGATCGATCTATCCATCTCTCTATATGTAAGTGTTCTTTTAATACTTCATATCACTCATAGCTATTTCCCACATTTAATAACTATTGCAAACTTTCACTATGCTTTTAAGGTCTCCTTCTATTATCTTCTTCTCACTCCCAGAGAATAATTCCTATTTTCTATTTTGTGGAGAATCTTATATGAACATTTGGATTCACCAGTGACTCCCTCTCTTCTTCTCTTCTTTTTCTGGTGAAAACATACTCCTTCCCTCTGAGATTAATCGCTTCGATTGTGCATCCCATTTTGACTGTCGGTGTCAATTGAGAAACACACTATCACTATTAACCTTTCTGTCATAAACTTTCAGCACATAACAAAGTTTAAGTTGATTTCATCTCTAAAAATATTACCCTGTATCCACTTCCATTTGTTTTCCTTCATTTCATTGCAATGTTTTCTTACAGGCATCTATACTGGTTTCCACTTTCTCACTTCATTCTACTGAGAAGGATTTTTGTCCCAAAAACTTAAAACCCTTTTTGTTCCACATCCCAAACTACATTCTAGCTGTCACAGCTGAAGATTTTTCAACATGTAATGAACTTTATTTCTCTATTCCATGTGATAACTTTGGCCTCTTATTTCTTCTTAAAATTCCATCCTCTCTTGACTTCTATACTCCCCTCTTGATTTCACTCCTAAGCTCAATATGCTCAATATTCAGCCTTCTTCATGGGTGGTGCCACTTGCCTAGGACTATATTCTTGACGTCCTTCTCCCCTCACCATGTATACTCTTCCTACATAATTCTATGCCTTTTTTAGAAAAAGTTTTGTGACAAAGATTGGCCTAGAGCTAACATCTATTGCCAATCCTCCTATTTTTGCTTTAGAAAGATTTTCGCTGAGCTAACATCTGTGTCATTCTTCTTCTATTTTATGTGGGATGCCGCCACACCATGGTTTGTTGTGCAATGTTAGATCTGCGCCTGGGATCCAACCCTGCAAACCCTGGGCTGCCAAAGTGGAGCAGACGAACTTAACTACTACGCCACCACCACCAAGCTGGCCGCTCTGTGCCCTTTTTAAAAATACCATCTATAAAGTGATAATTTTCATGGACCCATTCTGAGAATATCTGTGCAACTCAAAGTTGGCTATCAAAAAGGCACAGGTACATTTCAGCATGCCTAAAACAAAATTTAATTGGTATCACTTCCTATAATTTATGTCCATTCTATAACCCCTATCTTGGTATACATCCTTACCACCTACATTGCTGGTCCAAATAAGAAACCTCATCTACATAAAAACCAACCAAGAACCATTGATTCAACCTTAGACATGTGGCAGATATCCAACATTTCCTCTTTATCATAACTGACATTCCATTATTTAATTTCTTCCCTCTTATTCCTCAACTGAACCTCTTAATTGACCTCATTCCCTCCAGTCAATTCCCACTATACTTTGAAACATGCTACAAAATTTATCCGTAAAGCACTTTAAGAGCTACCTGTATAAAATAGATTTCGTATTATGTTTTCTTCTTCCTTAAACCCTTAAAGGATTCTCTGTCCCCTACAAGCTCAGAATTTAAATACTTTCTGATTTGACATATATTTCCACGTTTATTTCATATCCTCCACCTCAGAACCTGAACTGATGACATTATCAAAATCCTACCCTCTTGCTTATTCCTCAATTTATTTCAAGTTTTTAAAAGAACAAAATTTTTTTAATTAAAACTTTCCATATATTTAGAGTTAATAAGCAGAGTGTAACTATCTGGGAAGTTATTACTTGAGTACGTACAATGATAGACAGACACAATAATGATTGTGGATACTGGATTATTGCTCAAAGTTTATTTTCTACCTTTGTTCTGTTTCTAGATAAGTTAGGTGAATTCTGGGTAAATGTGCATATCTAGCATTAACTTTTTTTATCTTGTAATTTTCAAAGTACTTTCACATTTAATTTAATTCTCACAGATTTTTAAAATATGTTAAGAATTTAAAGTCTCTCAATTATATTGAAAAGGACCTGATGATCAGGCCAATTAATCAGTCCAGTGTTGCATAGTTTTGCTATCAAAGTGCAAGGGCCACTGATTGGAAATCCTGCCTCACTGGGCTAAAGCACTCCCCAATAAACATTGCCTTCACAGAGATGAAAATATGTCTGATGTGGTGGAACTTAGGAAGAAGATTGGAGCAAATAATATCATTACTTTCCAAAAAATCAATGTGCTAAATTTGACATAGGAATATTAGTTTAAAACTAACTTAAATTTTCATTTATGGTATTTGCTAGAATTGGCAGGTTTACTTCTATTGACACAGTTACAGAGACAGTATGTTTTGGTGCTTAAAAGCCTGGACCCTGGAGTCAGATTTTCTGGTCTAAATCTGGCTCTACCACTTAATATGTGCATGACTTTTGCAAAACTTTGTAACTCTATGGTTTAATTTTCTGACATGTAAAATGCGTATTTTAGGAATATTTGTAATGATACAGTATTTTGAAGAGTGCTTTTCATATATCAACCATTCAATAAGTATTAGCTATTATCTTTCAACCACTGAGAAAAGTTTGAGCTTCACTAGATATTAATATGCATTAATTTGTTATCAACAAGATCCCTTTTTACTCTAAACAAATGGTTAATGGAGAAAGAAAGCATCATTAAGCTACCAGTCAACTCTTTGGAATTCTCTTTTCCTGAAATACATGTGGCTTCCTCCTTAGAAAATATCAACCCTCATTGAGTGCCAGTCCATCTATACATGTCTACAAACGTGAAAGACAAGATTGCCAACTGACCTAGGAGTGGAGCAATGGCCACTGCTGTGAAAGCAAGGGAAAGACAAAATTACGTCTAGTGGTTAGTGAGGAAAGGGTGGATGGAAATGTTTCTTTGGTGATTATAAAAAACTATCTCTCTTTTGGTAATTATGAAAAATGACTATTGTAAGGAAAGTAACAAAGAAAGAGCCTTATCTTTAGTGCAATGCTTAAAAAAGCTTGGAGTCTGAGTCACGGGGAACGATCACTTGTTTGATGAGCTTGTTTTCCTCTAAACCCTTTATTTCCAGTCACAGAATTAAAGGTAATAAAGAAATCAAATTATATAAGAATATTTACCTGTAATAATCTTTCAAGAGTGTTGCATGCTTCAAGATTGAAAGAAAGTTTCAGGATTCATAAATGAAATGTGAAAGCCAAATGGAACAATTGAAGAGGAAAAGAATACAAGAAAAAAATAAAATGAGTCCCAAGAGGAACCAAATCATCTGTTCTATGCAATTGACAAATGAGAATGGAGATGGAGATTTCTGAAAGAGTTCAGCAAACTTATATATTGCTGCAGTAAGTTCTGTATATTGAGTCTTAGTCACTACTTTTGTAAACTTTTTTTCTATTCCCTTAAAATCAACTCCCTCATCCCACCCCAGTCCTTTCAGTTGTATTGATAACTGTTGATACCAAGCATTACTATATGATAAAATAAAGAATATACAATTTAAGTCAGTTATAATTTATGTCTAAGCCTACTCAACTTTCAAAGAGAAATGATAGATCCTGAGAACTGTGTTTATATTTCCATTCCGAGTTGGAGTCCAATCATGCTGAGAATTGTCTTACAAATATCATATAAGTGTGTTTTGTTGTTGTTGTTATTTTTGTTGGAAATACCTGGAGGATTTAAAAAATGTCACTCTAGGCATGTTTATTCTCAAAACATCAGTTTCTTATGTGTCAAATAAGTGAGTATAAGAAGATGAGCATTTAAAATCCTATCCAGCTCTAATATCCTAGGATTATGTTAAGAACACTACAACATCACTATCTTTCTTTCACTCACCTTCTTACTACACTGTTGTCAGCATGAGTTTATTTTTCACTGGAATGATAAATTTTGACAGTTAAAATTTAAAAAATTTACCCATTGCGACGTTTTCTGTAATACATTTGGACAGTTCTTGATGTTGTTCCTCAGAATAATTCAAGACCTCTTATATTTTGCTTTTTTTCTTTTGAGATTAGCCTTCCAAACTCACCTCAGATGCCAAGAACACACACACTAACATTCAAATCCCAGTGAGAAATGATATGTGAGCAATTAAGCAGTTCTACTGAGGAATTGATTAAACAAAAAATGAAATGATGCAATGTATTTTTCTACATCCTGAGAATGTCTCAGAAAGTATATTTTGGCTTTAAAATAGTAGGTTATTATATGTAATGTTAGATTTTGATATTTTCTATCTAATTTGACTTAACTAGCTAAAAGCAACTTGTCAAACAACTATCAGAATGTTCTGTGTGGTAGGATGGTGGAATTAACTGGAAAGAAGAAAAAATGTATCTGTCTAGCTATTGAGAATTGGATGATCTTGAAAGTAAACATGTAAATGGATGAATGAAGTTAATGACTCTGATATGTGCTATATATGTATTTATGTTCAAAAGGAATTCGGCCATCCAAGGCCAGAATAGATCAGAGAATCTTCAGTCAATAAATATATTTGCTCTTGAATATATTTTGCCAGGAAGTGTTCTAGGTACAAAACAGAGAAAAGGTGGACAATCTGAACTCATGATAAAGAATTTTGTCAATTATAGAATAGTGAATGAGACACAGTGAAGGAAACAGTACTAGCAATTCTATGGAGATTTGAAGTCCATGGCATGATTTGAGACTTGGAAATAAGATTTATAGACAATGTGTTGCCTAACGAAAAAAGATAATACTGAAATAATATATATATATATATATGTATGTGTGTGTATGTGTGTGTATATATATATCTTGGCAAAAAGAACTATGAGCAGTTTTGACCTTCTATCTCTGCCCAAAGGATTAATCTCAGCAGAAAGAAACTCTTCTTTTCCAGTAATTCCAGCAAAATTGCACAGTTAAGTCACCAGCTTACTAGGTCCACCCAGAAACCAATCACCGGGTCTCTTGATTACTGGCCATGACCACTTCCCCAAATCCCATTAGGTGCAAAGACAGAGACCTACCAAGAATAAGTAAGGCTGGGTCCCCACCAGAAAATCGAGATGCTATTAGTAAGAGAATCAGAAATACATATCGACTCCGATAGTTAAAAAGTAAGGAAGTGACCAGATTAAATATGTAAAACAAAACCACTTAAAGAAATACAAAAGAAACTTTTATATGGTTTCTTTTCAGACATGTTTGAGGAGTGCTCAGTGCACCTCAATTATTCCCACACGACCAGGGGTGTTATCAATGAACTAACATTGGGAGCAAAAGAGAAATGTAACATTTCAAGTTTTTGTGAAGCTGAATGTAAAGCAGATGTCCTTTTCGCTAATAAACAGAAACAATCAGTCTTTAGATATGAAAAATATGTCCTTATCTTAGGATATGGAGACTAACAGTTATCCATGCTAAATTGAGAATAATTCTGTTCCCCTGAAGCCCTAACATTCAGGGTCTCTGAAAGAGACAATACAGATTCTGGAGAAAGATCAAATTAGTAACTAAATGTGAGCACCTGGGTAGCTGGAAAGGCTTCTTAAATACAGGAAATTTTAATATTGAAGGTTCCTCAAGAGACTAGAGCTCTATTATATTGATCCTTTCTAGTTCAATCACTCCCATTTCCAGCGATTTTGCTCTCTATGGGAGATTTGACAAGGTGTGGAGACATTTCTGATTGTCACAAATGTGGGGAGGAGTGGTCCTGATATCTAATGAGTTGAGGTCAAGGATGCTGCTAAGCATACCATAGTACACAAGACAGACAGCCACAGCAAAGAACTGTCTAGCTCAAGATGTCAACAGTGGTAATGTTGACAAATTCTGTTCTAATTGGAGGACCAAAGGTGAAAGATATTTCTCTTACCTTCATCTAAAAATGCAAAGACTCATGGGTCATATGTGAAATCTCACTCTATTTAAAAGATTTGAAAAACAGTACACAGTTGTATTTTCATCATAAACCCAATATAACTTCATTCTTTTAGTCATTACTTATTCATTTATTTAAGGAAATAATGAATAGCTGTCTTCACCAGGGATACAAGAATATTTCCAAATGATGCTTACCCTCAAAGATTTCTTTCAAAGAATCATTAATAAGAGTGAAATTTATGGGACAGATCCTTGCAGTTTTATTATTATGTTTAAGTCCCACAAAAACTCTCTGAGGCTGGCAGGTTATCTCCAGTTTATATTTGAGGGAATTTAGGTTAAGTAAGTTTAAGTGTCTTTCTCAAAATCACTCATCTGGATCTGAATCTGGACCCAGGTGTTTAATCTCAAGTCAGGTGTTCCTCCTACTTTACTGAAGCAACAAGGACCTATTTTACCTTTAGATAAGTGATTCCAGTAAAAATATAGACGATAAATACAAAAGGAGAGCTTAAGAAAGTAAGAAAACAAATTGTTAACATTGTAGGACTGTAGGAAAGGCGAATTATGAATTGGCCTTTGACTGATAGGTGTCTTGAGCTTGAAAGTGTACCCTTATATATACCAGGTTCTAATCCTTGGAACCTGTAAATGTTGTATTATTTGGAGAAAGGTTGCTTGTACATGTGATTAGGTTAAGAAACTTGAGATAAGGAGATTAACCTGGATTATCTGGTTGTGCTCTGAAGGCCACCACAAGTGACCTTATAAGAGAGAACAGAATATTATTTTCTACACACACAGACACAAGAAAACATAGGAGGGAGAAGAGAGAGATTTAAAGGCAGTAGCCATGAAGGAAAACTGAAGTAATATGACCACAAATCAAGAAGTGCCTGCAGCCCAACAGCCAGAAGAAATATGGAAAGGTTTATCTCCTAGAACCTCCTGCTAACACCTTGATTTGGGCCCAGTGATATTGATTTCAAATTTCTGACCTCCAGAACTTTAAGAGAATAAGTCTATTGTTTTAAGCCACCAAATTTGTAGTAATGTTTTTCAGAAGCCATGGGAAACTAATGCAATTGGCTTAAAATATAATAAATGTATAAAGTGTAGTAAATGCTTAAAATCATGTCAGGCAGAGCAAAATAGTTAACAAGGACATGGACACCTAAAAAAGAAATGACGTCAAACATACTTTAATCAAGACTTAAGGTGAAACAAAGAACAAAAGATAAAAGTAAAAACAATGGCAATAACAGCAGATATACCATATTTAGTGCTAAGGATTTAAGATGTATCATTTAATTTTCATGAAAGTTTTATTAGAAAAGTGGAGTATTATCATTTTAAAAGTTCTAAAATTATTACCTTTCAATCTAAAAATTAATAAAAGAAAAAATAACCAAAAACTTAGAAATAATGCCCAGAAATATAGATAAAGTCATAGGAAATTTACTACAAATTCTCATGAAAAATCAGTGAATATGAGGCAAATGTATACTCATTCTACGTTAAAAAAAAAAGATGAAGTCAATTTAATAAGAAAGGTTTCATGCATTAAGGGCAATGCAAAAACATAAAAGCACTTTGTTAAAATTATATTTATGTTACCTCAAACAAAGAAATTGAGTCTACCAATATCACCCCAAAAACCCGTTCAAGGCAATTAGGGATGGGAGAAGTGCAGCAAGGGTAGCAGATGCACTTGAACTCTCCAATAAAAGGGTTTAATAACATAGGCAACTGGGAAGCAAAAAAGAATGCATTGTCCTCTAGCTCAAAAAATACTTTCCTATTTTACTTTTCATTCACATCCACCCAAAACAAGACCCTCAATAAAGGTATTTAATGAAACCCTGAGTCTAGCTAAGAAAATAGCTTTTCAAAAGGCAATTTGGATCCCAACACTTTCTTGACAGCTTCTTTCACATCCTTGTTCCTCAGGCTGTAGATCAGGGGATTCAGCATGGGAATCACTACAGTGTAAAATACCGTGGCTGCTTTGTCAGTATCCATACTGTTGCCAGAACTGGGCCGGCAATAAATGAAAAGGATTGTTCCATGGAAGACAACAATGGCTGCGAGGTGGGAGGCACAGGTGGAAAAGGCTTTACACCTTCCCTCTGCAGAGTGCATCTTCAGGACGGTGATGAGAATAAACAAGTAGGAGGTGAAGATGATCATAATGGTAAAGATCTCATTGAAAGTGGTCACAATAAACACCACGAGTTCATTAATAGAGATGTCATAGCAAGCAAGTGTTAAAAGAGGGGGTAAATCACAAAAGAAATGGTCAACTACATTTGACCTATAGGATGGGATTTCGAGAGCTAAACACAAATGAATCAGAGAACACACAATTCCATAGAGGTAACAGCCGGAAACTAGAAACATACAAAATTTCTGGGACGTGGTAATCGTGTACAGCAGAGGGTTACAGATGGCCAAGAAGCGGTCATAAGCCATGACAGCGAGCAAGAAGACCTCAGTGACTGCACACATACAGAAGAAGTAGAACTGCACCATGCATCCCAGGAAGGAGATTACTTTTTCCTTGTTTAAGATATTGGACAGCATCTTTGGCATGATGACTGTGGAGTAGCAGAAATCCACAAAGGACAAGTGGCTGAGGAAAAAGTACATGGGGGTGTGAAGTTGAGAGCTGACCTGAATCAGTGCAATCATGCCCACGTTGGCCAAAACTGTGACTCCATATATGAGAAGGAACAGAAGGAAGAGAAAGGCTCTCAGCTCAGGGGCATCTGATAATCCAAGAAGAACAAACTCTGTCACAGTGGTACAGTTCTCTTCACTCATTTCCACCTTATGTCAGGATTGGGAAACCAAATGACAAGTTCTTCTATCTTCTAAAAACAGAATAAGAGATATAACAGCACATTTATTTTAACTTCGGTAACATACAACATTGATATCAAACATAGTGTATTTGAAACACAAATGTCAAATAATTCAAAATGTTCACTGTCTCAGTGGACCCCATAGATAAAAATTAAGTATCAGCAGAAACCTATAAGGCTCTCAACTGTTACCTACCAGAATAAATTGAGTTTGATGGAGTTTTAAACAGATTCAATGGTATACTCTAAAGCCTCATGGAGATCAACTCCTGTTTCCTGAAAAATTTAAGTTCTGTCCAAGGAGGGTAACAGTTATTGTGATACTATATAATGTACACTATTTTTTTTACTGTTGTCTATCAGTAACATGAATTTGCAGCAGGTGAAGAGATCCTGTGCACTTCTCTTGTTGGAGAGTGGGACAAACCATTTGAGATTGGTGGCTCACAAAGAATCTTCAAATTTGGAATTCTGCAGAATGAAAAAAATAGAATTAAATATATACTAAAAACCATCATCAATTTTACTTATCAAAATCAAGTTAGTGAATTATAATGATAGTGATCAATTTCAATAATGACTCAGAAAGATGTAACCCTTGTATGTACTTTTCTGGAAAGTAGTTAGGCAATGTTTATCTAAACTCTCAACCCTGACAACAGTAAAAGCTACATGATATTTTTATGAGAGATTTTATTCTTAATAAGCTGTTCTAAGAAATATTTAATTACGTTGATAAAATTGTGAGAAACAGTGTTCAAAGCTACATTGCAGCCTTGTTTATAATATTAATAAAGGAAAAGATTAATTTTCAAAAATAGAGCGATTTTTAAAACTTTGGTGCATCATATCTAGGGTAGAAAATTTTCATGCTATTTGAAATTATGATTTGGAGATAATTAATTTTTTAAAGGATCCTGAATAGTTCACTTGGTTGGGGGAGGTCGTTACATTGTGTATTCAATATAAGTGGGATCTGTCATTCAGGCCTGTCCTTAAAAAAAAGGCAAACAGAAATTGACAAATTTTATTCACTGCTCTCCTTCCTAGACAGCAGGAGGCATATACCCATGTCTTCATATACAGACGCACAACTAAACTGGATGAAGAGATTCTGGACTGGAAACAAAACATGATATTTTCTCCATATCTTGAACTAATTTTAAAGTAGAAACCTCACTTTCCTGAATTCATAGCTTTTTCATTATCTGACCAAAAAGAAGCAGAGTTATTTGCATACTTCAGAGTTAAAACAGCAAAAACAGGTTGGAAAAGTTTATTTCTAGTGTTCCACGCTGATAACAAGAAACTAGGTTATGGTAAACCCAGGCAAATCCAAAAGAATTCACCTCATGTACTGAGTAGAGAGAGTTCACATGTCCTGGTTCTCCATGACCAGCTCCGAGGCATTAATTCAACTCTCAGAATTAGCATGACAATCAGGGAGCTCATCCACAGTCATAAATTCTAGATTGCATGATAGAAATTGGTATAGAGAATGGTAGAAAGAGAAGGAGAGAGACAAACACACTATCGTTTTTAACTCTATTTCATGCTCACTAACGTTTAATGTTACAGAGGAAATTGTTCTAATTTCACCATCAACTGTTTCTCAGTACTAAAAGACAAAAGCGTTTTAAAGATTTTATTTTTCCTTTTTCTCTCAAAGACCCCCGGTACATAGTTGTGTATCTTTAGTTGGGGGTCCCTCTACTTGTGGCATGTGGGACGCTGCCTCAGCATGGCCAGATGAACAGTGCCATGTCCTCACCGAGATTTCAAACCTATGAAACCCTGGGCCGCTGCAGCACATGGCGCGAATTTTACCACTTAGCCATGGGGCTGACCCCGATAAAAGCATTTTAAATAATAAGTGCCTAGAAATATGGGTTCTGTTAAAACTTACTCTAATTAGAAGACAGATGAGGTAGACATATCTTTAAAATAAGTGTTTGCTTGGAGAATATATTCATTTTCATTTTCAAGCAACCAGGGCCTGGTTCTAGCTAACATACCTGAGAGAGGCATTTCCATCCTGCTGCTGAAGATGTTAGGATGTGTATAGTATATAGTTAGAGATTTATACTGTAATTTAAGCTCTTGGGTAATGGGTCCCTCATGTTCAAAGTTAATTATTAATCTCTATGGTATAAAAATAAATTAAAATTAATACTCCATTTGATATAAAACAGAGATAATCTCTATGGAATATCATCAGGAAATTTTTTTAAATATCCTTTATTGTGAAATAATTTTTTTAAATGAAACATTCTTTCTCCCAGATTTCACAGCACATTGTGATATTACATCATGCTGTCATATGTGTGGGTCACATCTCATACTGCAATTCTGAAATATCACGAACATTTCTTATGAATTCTTTTTTATAATGCTACAAAATCTCCTAAATTCCTGTAGGTCACAGTAACTAAAACCACACCAAATTCTTTCAAATACTAGGAAGGAAATAAACGTACTTGTCAGAAAACAATATAATAGTTTATACTTACTGGACAGATGTTATGTGTTACAATCTTTCTAAATATTATGCAAGTATTAACTTAACTTTCATAATAACCAGCAAAGGAAAGAATTCTGTTTTCACGCCTGTCTTACAAAGGAAATTATGGAGGCACAGACGCTGAGTTCTAACTGGGACAAAGTCAAATTGCAGGAAAGGGCCCTGTGCTGCTGTGGGGTTTTTCCTACATGTATGACTGAATGGGGAAAAGAATAGACGCAGAACCACTTCTTAGCCTGCGTTTTCTCTAACGCATGTCCAATGCTGGAAGCCGTCAAACAGGATCATCTCAATTATCTCTTCCAGGTGTGTTCTTCGGACTGTATAATGTCAGTGTAGGCCACAGTGCTCTCCTTGTCTCTCTGTATCACTGGGTATACACAAAGACTTTCCAAGGAGTACTTGTTTAAAAGACTTTTTCAAGTAAATCAATGTTTATATTCTCAACTACCATATAATATCTTCCTAAAATTGATGTGCCCAAGACAGAACTCAAGGCTGAAGATACTTTCTGTTTCACCATAACTACATCATCTTTCATAATTAACAAGAGAAAAGAAAACCATTCACCAACTCATATTTGATGCATTATCCCCATGAGTAGAAGCCTGTGGGTCAAAAAAAAAAAGGAATAACTTGGAATGTTGTTGTTCTTCAGGCTGTCTTTGATTTTTTTTAAAGATTTTATTTTTCCTTTTTCTCCCAAAGCCCCAGGCACATAGTTGTGTACTTTTAGTTGTGAGTCCTTCTAGTTGTGGCATGTGGAATGCCGCCTCAGCATGGCTTGATGAGTGGCGCAATGTCCGCGCCCAGGATTCAAACCAGCGAAACCATGGGCCACCAAAGCAGAGCACGCAAACCCAACCACTCAGCAACTGGGCCGGCCACTGATTTTTTATTCCTCACTCAGGGCACATTAAACTCATAAATTATCCTTCTACCTCTTTCTATCTCATAATATTTCTTAGATCGTATCTTCTTTGGAGAAACGTGTATTCAAATATTTTACCAATTTTAATATGTGCATTTGACTTTCTGTACTCTAGTTGCAAATGTTCTTTATATATTAATGATATAAAACTTTCCTCAGATATACAGCATCATCTTTGCTCTTAAATTTAGGTCTGCGATCCATTTTGAGTTAATGTCTGTGTATGGTGTGAAGTATTGGTTTCAGTTCATCATTTTTGCTTATGAATCGTAAATCACTCGACAATTTATTGAATATTTTATCCCTCCCCAATAAATAGCCTTGGTAGCTTTGTCAAAGATCAATCACCTGTTAATGTGTTTATTTTCAATCATCAATTCTATTACATTGGTATATATGTCTGCCTTACACCAGTGCTAGTTACTATGTTTTGTAGTTTTCAGTATTAAGTGCTGCTCTTCTTTCATTAAATTCATTGCTAATTATATTTATCTTACTTGAAATCACATTATTCTCCTAATTTCACATTCAGATATTATTTTGCTATTATATAGAACTAAAATTGTTTTTGCATATTGATCTTGTATCATGACTATGGTGAACTCAATTATTCTAGTGTTTTTCTGGTGTGTTATGTGACATGCTTAGATTTTCTACTTGAAAGATCATGTAGTTTGTGAATAAAATTATTTTACTTCAAAATCAGGGTGACTGACTGACTGATTGATTTATTAATCTAACCATCTATGTATCTATGTATCTATCTATGTATCCATCCATCTATCTATCTATCCATCATCATCATGAGTACTGAGAGGGGACATCCTGAATTGTTTTTTACTTTAGGGGGAAATCGCTCATTACAAAACCATTAAGTGTGATGTTACAAGCAATTTTGGTAGGTCGAAGTAATTTCCTGTATTTCTACTTTGTTGGGAATTTTTATCTTAAACAGTGGTGGATTGTATTACGTACCTTTTCTGCATTTTTTGAGATGGCGATATGGTTTTCATCTTTAATTCTATATGTGATACGTTACATTAATTGCTTTTCATATGTTAAGTTCACCTTGCATTTCTGGGCTAGCTCTCACTTGGTCGTGATTTATTATCCTTCTATGTGTATTATAGGATTTATTTTGCTAATTCTTTCCTGAGAATTTTTCTATCTACAACCATGTGGGCTATCAGGTAGTGTTTTCTTCCTCATGTTTCTTTTTTGACTTTGTTATCAGGATAATACTGTCTTAACAACATGAATTGGAAAGAGAGTCTCCTCTTCTATTTTCAACATAATTACTGAACAATGAACAATTGGTAATTTAATAGAGATATTAAGTAAAATTAACCAGTCAAACCATCTATATCTACATATTGGTAATAAAGGAGAATATTTTAATTACAAATTTCATTGATTATGTTGTTATATGTCTATCCAGATTTTCTAGTTTTTCTTTTGTCAGCTTTTGTAATTTTATCTTTTTAGGAATTTGCCCATAGTGTCTAAGTTGAAAAATTTGTTAGTGTAGGCTGATTATAATATTTGATATAGTCATTTTAATATCTGATTATGATCATTTGTATCTTGTCTCCTTTTTACTTAGTAATTCAAGATAAAATGTTATCAATTTTATTAACTTTTCAAAACTCAAACTCTTTGACTTTCTCTACTGTTTTTCATCTTTGTATTGTTGGTGTATGCTCTAGACTTTATTATATCCTTCCCAATATTTTTTGTTTGTTTTCAGTTAATCATTCTTTTTTCTAGTTTCTAAATATGGAAGCTAAGGCTCTAGTCTTGACCTATTGTTTTTTTTTCTAATATAGGTATTTAAAGTCATAGATTTCCCTCTAAGCACTTTAGGAGTTTATAGATTGTGGTTTTATTTTCATTCAGTTCAAAATTTTCTATAATTTCTATTATCCTTTCTTTTTTGATCTTCGGTTTATTTAGAAGTAGGTTGTTAAAGTTTGAGGCTTTTGCTTGTATGCTGGATACAAATCCTTTGTCAGATGTGTGCTTGGAAAGAATTTCTTCCATTTTATGTTTAGTCTTTTCATTATTTCAAATGTGGCTTGTGAAGAACAAAGTATTTAATTTTGATGACACCTCACATCATTTTTCTTTTATTGACCGTGATTTGGAATTCATGTCTAAGAAATATTTTTCCAATGTGAAATAACAAAGAATTGTTTCTTCTGGAAGTTTTATAGACTTGATATTACATTTAGTTTTATGATCCTTTGAGTTAATTATTTTATATGATGTTTTTTATGGATTTATTTTCATCTTTTGCATGTGGATATTTAAAGTATCTAGCATTTTTGTTAAAAGACTATTCTTTTCCATTGTATACACTTTGTATCTTTGTGGAAAGTAATTTGACCTTTTGGGTGTGTATCTGTATTTGAATCCTCACTGTTCCATTTATTTTTACATTTATATTTTTATTAACACATTGTCTAAGTTACTTTAGCTTTATATTGAAATCAGATAGTGAGACGCTTCCAATGATTTTGTGACTTTCAACCTTGTATGCCTTTTCTAGTTCCTACTGCATACATTTTATAATCAGCTTGACAATTAATTAAAAAATCTTGTTGAGATTTTTGTTTTGTTGTTTATTGTTTTGTTTTGTTCTACTTGCTTTATATTAACATGTCCATACATGAGATATTTTTTATTTTCTATATTAACTTCATCAAATATTTATAATTAAGATTTCTTTAAACTTTGTCTTCTCTTTGCACATGTACCCCAGAGATGATCTTTCTCCTGATTCTTCCCCCTCCCCCAACAGTGGAATACTATTATTATTATGCTATGCTTGTATTAGTTGTTTGCCCAGTGATCCCAGCTATTGAGTGGGTTACAAAAATGTTTAAAGTTTGTGAATATCCAGCTTTTTGTGCTGTAATACTGGAAGCAAATCTCTTTATAGTTTCCTAACTCTTATCCTCAGGACAGAAAACTGATAATTTTGGTTTAAGAAAGATTCAACTAAGTGAAGACCAGTCCTGGTGGTCTGGTGGCTAAGTTTGGGGTGATCCACTTCAACAGGCCAGTTCAGTTCCCAGCACAGGACTACAATACTCATGTGTCAGTGGCCTTGCTGTGCTGGCAGCTCACATACAAAAAGAGATAAGTTGGCAGTCAATGTTAGCTCAGGGTGAACCTTCCTCAAGTAAAAAAAAAAAAGAAAGAAAGAAAGAGAGAAACAAGGAAAAAAAATTCAACTAAGTGAAATTGTAACATATTTTTAAAAATTGCCATTTAATAAATCATACCAAAGCCTTTTTTATAAACTTCTCAGAAACTAAGAAAGAGAATTTCTCCAATGACCGTTTTCATTTTAAAACTAGAAGATTACCAGAAGCACCTTAAACAGCAAATGAGTATAATTATACTTAGTAAATTATTAAAATAATCCTTAATGATAAGGGCTCATGAGGTTTTTGACTTAATATATATATGATGTTAAAAACTAGAGTGACCTCCCTACTGTAAAAAAATCACAATTGTGTTTCCATCCTTGTCTTTGTATTAAGATCAAATTTAAGTATGCTGAAATCTGTAATATTATAGCAATAAAAAAAAATCCATGGATAGTTTTACTAAATGAAATCAAACTATAAAAACAAAATTCATCCCAATCAATATCAATAAGAGATGCATTTCTAAAGCTGTTTTATAGTTTATCTTTGAAATTTTCATAAAATTTGTAACATGCTTAAGTTTTGAATAGAAGTAAGATAATGATTGGTATAATTATAATCCAGTGTAGGAAAAAATCACTTAGAACTTCATTAACAAAGGAAATAAACGGTCAATTTGCAAGTGTTTTTGTTGTGAAGAAATGTACTATTATGATTATTGAGGGATATAATTCTGGAGAGTAAGTGAATTTATATATGATTTCAGGGGCAAAATAAATGATATGAAATCTGATGTTTTATATATTTTGAATTAATTATTATGAACATAAGATGGTTATGGTATACATTGGATATTAGATTTTTCTTTCTCAATTAAATTTACAACCAGTTACTTTGAAGACAATTGAAAATTCTAACAGTTATGTAGATTTTTAAAATTAATTTATTTAAGAAGCACATGAGTTAATAAATATTTAATACCACTAACAAAAATTATACTCTATAGCAGGTATAGAAGTCACCAAAGATAAATTTAAATCTAAAGTTGTAAAATGAATAAATGTGAAATTTTATGTCCATATTTAGAGAAAACTATCAAAGCCTGTAGGGTTGAAGTCTCAAATTTTCTTTTGCTTATGTCACCCTTTAATTTTAAAACAATGATCAAGGGCTGGCTCCATGGCCGAGTGCTTAAGTTCATGTGCTCCCCTTCAGAGGCCAAGGGTTCATCAGCTCGGATCCTGGGCACAGAACTACACACCACACATCAGGCCATACTGTGGCAGCATCCCACCCAGAAGAACTAGAATGACCTACAACCAAGTTATGCAACTATGTATTGGGGCTTTGGGGAGGAAAAAAAAAAAGAAGATTGGTAACAGATGTTACTCAGGGAAATCTTCTGCACCCACCACCCCCAAAAGATTACTGAGATGCAGCCATGATGGGGTCAGCCATCCAGATCTGTTAAAAAAAAAAAAGTGATCAGAGCACTTAAACAATATGCATCTCCGTCTCCTCACAATAAAAGTAAGAGGATTGTGTCTCTGATTTCAGAAAAACTTAATCACCTTTGCTAAGATAGGAAAACAAATAAAGATTTACTCTCTGAAAATGGGTTATTTGTAACTGATTCAAATCAATACCAATATAACTTTTCCACTACTTATCCATGATTGTTCTAGTTCACTTAAATATCAAGGAAATGACAATGTGTAGAAGAGGACAGTTTATTTGTGAATATGTAAAACAACGTTGGTTGTTATTATATATCTAATTATTAATGAGAAAAATGGTGATATTAATTTATCATTTTAAGCTTAAAACCATATAACCATTTTAAATAGTTTCATTGAACCAATATAAAATTGTTGCCCAGTTTTCATTCTGCCTTCACAAAAGCAACTAGAATTTGTTCTCTCACTGTTTTACTGACAAAATTTGGAATTTTATTCAGACACAAAGAGTATATAAGGGAAAACATAAATAATTCAAGCAAAACTGATGATAGAAGAGATAAAAGAAAATATCAATATGATGTTATAAAATTTCCAAATCAGATACCTGTGTCTATGAGGGCATCTTATGATAAATATTGCAAAGGTTAGAGGAAAACTTAATCCTCCCACATATACACAGTAATCGAGTTTTGATTTTTCTTTGTTTAGATTATAATTAAATATTACAGTTAATTTAAAGCAACATTCAAGCCCAAGGAAAACAATTAGCTCGTAACACTTACAACAAATCCAGTCAATTATTTGATGAAGACTGCCTAGAGACCTGATAAACACAATTGACATACACCCTTGGTCAAGCTGCCATATGAATTAATAATGTATTTACACTGATTGGTCAGTGATAGAAAGGAAGCATAAAACATAGAACATGAATATATTCTCTTTTCTTGTTCTCATCACTTCAGGAAGCAAGCTACTATTCCTGAACTTCTTGTAAATCCTTCACCCTATACACTGGAACTCTTTTATGAGATAATTTATAAATAGCTACAATTTATGCAAATTTTCACTCCTTTAAGCACTTAACAAGATCCTTGTATGAATATAGCATAAAATAGTAGCTCAAAATATATGTTGGATTATTGACTTCATTAAATGTACTCACATTTTGAACATTATTTGCACTTTTTACTCCTGAATAAAACTTTCTCTTTCGTTTATCTTGAAATATTCTATCCTTCAGGGCCAAGTTAAAGAAGAAGGCACTTATGAAGCAATCCCTCTGATAGCCACAAATCATTTTGCATTATCCCTCCCCACCAACCTTACTATGATATTTACTAACAACCCTGGATTTTGAGATCCTTGAAAATGAAACTATATCATTTCATGTGATCTGTTTCACTAATTTAAAATAAAGTTTTTTTTTAATTTAGCACTTACAATCTATCAGTTATTAAGGAAGAAAGGATAACAGAACTAGCATTTATTGCACAGTATACCAGATATATTGTCTAGATTTTCTTTGTTCCACAAACCAACTTATGAACTAAATCATATTATATCATTTTCCAGTAAATTTATTGTGGTCATAATTATTTATAACATTGTGTAATTTCAGATGTAAATTATTACTTAGTTTCTGAATAGACTTCATCATGCTTACCTCCGATAGCCTATTTTCTGTCTGTCACCATACATATGTGCCTCTTCACACCTTTTGCCCACCCACCAATCCCCTTCCCCTCTGGTAACCCCCAATCTGTTCTCTTTATCCATATGTTTGTTATCTTCCACTTATGAGTGAAATCATGAAGTATTTGTTTTTGTCTGGCCTATTTTACTTAACATTATACCCTCAAGGCCCATCCATGTTGTTGCAGGTGGGACAATTTTGTGTTTTTTATGGCTGAACAGTATTCCATTGTATACATAAAGCACATCTTCTAAATCTTATCTGTATCCATTCATCCATAGAAGGGCGCTTGGGTTGCTTCCATATCATGGTTATTGTGAATAATGCTGCAGTGAACATAGGGGTGCACAAATCTCTTTGCATCATTGATTTCAAAATCTTTGGGTAAATACTCAGTAGTGAGGTAGCTGGGTCATATGCTATTTCTATTTTTATTTTTTTGAGAAATCTCCATAATATTTTTCATAGTGGCTGCACCAGTTTGTATTCCCACCAGCAGTGTATGAAGGTTCCTTTTTGTCCACAGTGTCTCTGAAACTTGTTGATTTTTGTCTTGGTAATTACAGCCATTCTGACCACTGTAATGTGGTATCTCATTGTACTTTTGATTTGCATTTCCCTAATAATTAATGATGCTGTACAACTTTTCATGTGTCTATTGGCCATCTGTACATCTTCTTTGGAAATATATCTCTTCATATCCTCTGCTCATTTTTTGATTGGGCTGTTTGGAGGTTTTTGTTGATTTTCTGAGTCCTTTATGTATTTTGGGGATAAACCTATTGTCGGATAAATGAATTGAAAATTTTTTCTCCTAAATGGTGGCATGTCTTTTCATTTTGTTCATTGTTTCCTTTGCCTTGCAAAAGCTTTTTAGTCTGATGTACTCCTATTTGTTAACTTTTCTTTTGTTTCCCTTGCCCAAGTACACATGATATTTGAAAAGATGCTGCTAGGTCAAATCTGAAACAGCATACTACCTATATTTTTTTCTAAGAGTTTTATGGTTTCAGGTCTTACATTCAAGTCTTTAATCCATTTTGAATTTATGTTTGTGTATAGTGCAAGATAATGGTCAACTTTCATTCTTTTGCATATGGCTGTGCAATTTTCCCAACACCATTTATAGTCAATGCTTTCCTTTCTCCATTGTACGTTCTTGGCCCCCTTGTCAATGATTAACCGTTCATAGATGTGTGGTTTTATTTCTGGACTTTCAATTCTGTTCCATTGATCTGTGCCTGTTTGTCTGCCAGTACCATATAGCTTTGTATTATATTTTGAAGTCAGGGATTCTGATGCCTCCAGTTTTGTTCCTTTTTCCCAGGATTTCTTTGGCTATTTGAGGTCTTTTCTTGGTCCATATAAATTTTAGGATTCTTGGTTCTATTTCCATGAAGTATGCCATTGGAATTCTGATTGGGATTGCACTGAATCTTTAGATTGCTTAATGTAGTATGGATATTTTAACTATGTTTACTATTCTGACCCAGGAGCATGGAATATCTTTCCATTTCTTTATGTCTTCTTCAATTTGTTTCAGTAATGTCTTACAGTTTTCATTGTATAGGTCTTTCACTTCTTTAGTTGTTTATTCCTAGATATTTAATTCTCTTTGTTGCATTTGTAACTGGGATTCTATTCTTGATTTCTCTTTCTGCTATTTTGTTGTTAGTGTATAGAAATGCACGTGATTTTTTTTAACTGATTTTGTACCCTTCAACACTGCTGTAGTTTGTTAATTCTAATAGTTTTCTGATGGATTTTTAGGGTTTTCTGTGTAAAGAATCATGTCATCTGCAAACAGTGAGAGTTTCACTTCTTCCTTTCCCATTTGGATGTCTTTTTTTTTTCTTGCCTAAATGCTCTGGTAAGAACCTCTAGTACTATGTTGAATAGTAGTGGCAAGACTGGGCACCCTGTCCTTCTTCCCGTTCTTGGAGGGATGGCCTTCAGTTTTTCACCATTAAGTATGATACTGGCAGTGATTTTGTTGTATATGGCCTTTATTATGTTGAGGTACTTTCCTTCTATACCCTTGATATTAAGAATTTTTATCATAAATTGATGTTGGATCTTGTCAAATGCTTTCTCTGCATCTATTAAGATGACCATGCGATTGTTATTCTTCATTTTGTTAATGTGGTATACCACATTGATTGGTTGATTTGCAGGTGTTGAAACATCCCTGCAACCCTGGAATAAATCGAACGTGATTATGATGTATGATCCTTTTAATGTATTGCTGCAATTGATTTGCCAATATTTTCTTGAGGATTTTAACATCTAAGTTCATCAGCAAAATTGGCCTGTAGCTTTCCTTCTTTGTGTTGTCCTTGTCTGGTTTTGGTATTAGGGTAATGTTCGCCTCGTAGAATGTGTTAGGAAGTGTTCCATCCTCTTCAAATTTTTGGAATAGTTTTAGAAGGATAGGTATTACATCTTTTTTGAATGTTTGGTAGAATTCTCCAGAGAAACTATCTGGTCCTGGAATTTTGGGTTTTGGGAGGTTCTTGATTACTGTCTCAATTTCTGTACTTGTGATTGGTCTATTCAGATTCTCTATTTCTTCTTAATTCACTTTTGGGAGTTTGGATGAGTCCAAGAATTTATCCATTTTTCTAGGTTATCCAATTTGTTGGCACATAGTTTTTCACAGTGTTCTCTTATAATCCTTTGTATTTTTGCTCTGTTATAATTTCTCCTCTTTCATTTCTAATTTTATTTGAGCTTTCTCTCTTTTTTCTTGGTGCATCTGGATAAGGCTTTATCAATTTTGTTTATCTTCTCAAAGAGCCAGCACTTAGTTTCATTAATCCTTTCTATTTTTTTGGTCGCAATTTCATGTATTTCTGCTTTTATTTTTATTATTTCCCTTCTTCTGCTGACCTTTGGCATTGTTTGTTTTTCCTTTTCTAGTTCTGTTAGTTGCCTTTTAAGATTACTTATTTGACATTTTTTTTTCTTTGTTGAGCTGGGTGTGTATTGCTTGGAATTTCCCTCTTATGACCACTTTTGTTATATCCCATATGAGTTGGAATGTGGTATTTTCATTTTTGTTTGCCTCCAGGTATATTTTATTTGCACCTTTGATTTCTTCCTAGAACCATTGGTTTTAGCAGCATGTTCTTTTGTCTCCACATATTTCTGACTTACCCAGTTTTATTCATGTGATTGATACATAGTTTCATAGCATTGTGATCAGTTAAGATGGTTGAGATGATTTCAATCTTCTTAACTTTATTGAGGCTTGCTTTGTTTCCAAACATATGGCCTATTTTTGAGAATGATCTCTGTGCACTTCAGAAAAATGTGCAGTTCTCTGTTTTTGGATGGAATGCACTCTATATATCTATTAAGTCCATCTGATCAAATGTTTCATTTAAATCTACTATTTCCTTGTTGACTTTTTATTTAGATGATCTCTTCATTGATGTAAGTGCAGTGTTGACATGCTCTTTTATTATTGTGCTACTCTTAATTTCTCCCTTTAGGTCTGTTAATAATTGCCCCTCTGTTAGGTGCATATATATATTAAGTGTTATGTCTTCTTGGTGGACTGTCCCTTTTATCATTATGTACTGACCATCTTTGTCTCTCGTTGCCTTTTTTAACTTGAAATCTGCTTTGTCTGATATAAATATATCAACACCTGCTTTATTTTGTTTGCCATTAGTTTGGAGTATTCTTTTCCATCCCCTTCTTCTGAGCCCATGTGTTTCTTTAGAGGTGAGATGTGTGTCTTCTGCAGGAAGCATGTTGTTGGTTCTTATTTGTTAATCCATCCAGCTACTTTGTGTCTTTTGATTGAATAATTCAATCCATTTACACTTAGAGTGATTATTGGTGTATCAGGGCTTAATACTGCCACTTTAACTCTTGTTTTCTGGTTGTTCTATGTTTTCATTATTTCTATTCCTTTGTAATTCTGACAGCCATGTCATTTGGTGGTTTACTGAGGAGGTTTTCACTCTTTTTGTGAATTGTGGCTTTGCTCTGATGTTTTTTGTTTACTAGTTACTGTGGCATTTGTATAAGAGATCTCATAGATGAAATAGTCCATTTTCTCATAACCTCTCATGTCCATTAACCTTAGCAGGTTCCATCCCTTTCCTCTCCCCCTTCTTTTGCTGTTAAAAATTATTCTGTTTTTAACATTGTGAGTTTGAGACTAAGTTGATGTGTTTATAGTTACTTTTGATACTTTCTTTCCCTTTAGAGTCTAAGTTATGATTGACTATTTGCCTCCCTGTTTTGATAGAGAGCTGCAGTTTTCTGATTGTGTCTGTCTGTTTATCTCCTTGCTCAAATCTTTTTAGATGTTTGTCTTTTTTCTTCTGGTGTGAGGGCATCTTTAATTATTTTTTGCAGGGGAGGTCTTGTGGTAATGAACTCCCTCAGCTTTTGTGTATCTGGCAAAGCATTTATTTCTCCATTGTATCTAAAGTAAAGTTTCACTGGATAGAGTATTCTTGGCTGACAGCTTTTGTCTTTCATTATTTTGAACATATCATTCCATTTTCTCCTAGCCTGTAGGTTTTCTGCTGGGAAATCTTCTGAAAGTCTGGTAGGGTTTCCCTTGTAGGTTATTTTCTTCTCCTTTGCTGCTGTGAATAATTTTTTTGTGTGTGTGATTTCATTTTGCCAGTTTTACTGTTATATGCCTTGGAGAAGGTCTTTTAGCATTGATGTAATTAGGCGTTCTATTAGCTTCGCATATTTGTCAGTCTGGTTCTTTCCCCAGGTTTGAGAAGGCCTCAGCTATTATTTCTTTGGACAAGCTCTCTGCTCCTTTCCCCCGCCCCGTTTCCCTCTGGAATACCTATAGTCCTTATATTGCTTTTCTTAATTGAGTCAGGATATTACTCAAAGAATTCCTTCATTTTTAAACAATCTTAGTTCTGTCTCCTCCTCCATCTGTGGAATTTCTATATTGTTACGCTCTAATTTACTAATTCTGTCCTCTATAGCATTAGTTCAATTTCTCTAGGATTCTGAATTATTTTTTATTTTATTAATTGTATTTTTCATATCTAAAATTTCTGCTTCCTTTTTTTAATAGTTTCAATCTCTTTGGCAAAGAGATACATTTCATTTCTGAGCTCTTTGTACTGTCTTTCTGTATTCTCTTGTAAAAGATTTGAGTTTCTTTATGGCAGCTATTTTCATTTCTCTGTCATTTAGGTTGTAACTGTCTATGCCCTTAGGGTCGGTTCCTGGACATTTGTTACTTTCCTCTGGTCTGAGTTTTGCTGCAGTTTCTCATCATGTTTGATGAACTAATATTTTGCCAGGACATTTGTGGTAGTGTTGGCTTGCAGACTACACTTGCTATCACTAGGGGAAAGCAGGAGGAGATTTTGTGTTCCTATCTCATCTACTGGAAGCTGTAGGGGTAGGATGGACACTTGTGTTGGCCTGGGGAGCATTCGGGTGCTTGTGTGGACTGTTCTTGGTGGGCAGGGCTTCCTCACTGAGGCCGAACTAGGGCCACTCCTCAAGGCCACAGGGGCATGGTTGGCTCCCCCCAATGAATAAGTCATGATGAGCAGGCTAAGGTTGGCCACTGCTTCTTCCTACAGTTGCCCCAGGGCACATTCCCTCTTTTAGGGCTTAACAGTACTATGGGTGCTTGTGCGGGACTGGAACACACTTGCCCTGGCCTGTAGATCTGCTGCCACCTCTGCTTGCATTTCTGTCACCCACTGTGGTTGGTGGGCAGGGCTTTCTGCCCAGGACTGAACTAGGGCCAGTCCTTGGGGCTGCAGGGGTATAATGGGTTTCCCCCTGCAAGGAATGTGATCACAAGTGGGATAAGTCCTGCCACTGCCTCTTCCTACTGTTTCCCTGTGATTGTTTACACTTTCAGGGTGATCACATCAACCTGGAAGGAATTGGTGAGCATGCACAGTGCCACTGGGGGAAGGAAGGCTGTGCTCACCTTTCTTCACCATTTCCCAGAGTGCCAGTCAATCCACCCTCTGAAATATAGATGCATGTGTCTCTTAGGTATCCAATCATGCTGTGTGGGCTTCCTCTTTCAGTCAATGAATGTCCATTTAGTTGTAGTTCAAAATGGGGAGGTTCAAAGGGAACAGCTCACTCCACCATGTTGCTGGCATCCTATTAAATGATTTTTGCAAATAAAGACAAATTGAGGATAACTGGTCTTCTCTGGTTTATACAACCAGAGCCAGATATAGTCTCTCTAACCTAAATCTCATGTTCTTTCTTTTTGAAAATCTAAAGTAATTATTGAAAGTGAACTCTTCATGCACAGTTTATTCAAAAATAAGAAAGGTGTTCTGAAAAATCTGAAGTAAATATTTACTAACACCTGCATTCAATATGAAAAAAACCCTTGTTTTTATAATTTTACCGACTGTATCCTTGTCATCTTTATTTCTCAAACTGTAGATCAGAGAATTCAACATGGGGATCACCACTGTGTAAAACACAGAGGACACTTTGACTGTGTGCCTGGAGTTTTTGCAGTTAGGCGCTCAGTAGAGGAAAATAATAGTGCCATGAAAGATGGTGATTGAGGTCAGGTGTGAGTCAGAGGTGGCGAAGACTTTGTGGTGCCCACCAGCTGAATGTATCTTTAAAGTGATGACAACAATGAACACATAACACGAGAGGATGCTGAGCAATGTGCTCACCTCATTAAAAGTGGCAACAATGAAAAGAAATAACTGTCTGAGATAAAAATCAGAGATAGGAAAATAAGGGAGGACAGCTCACAGAAGTGATTGATTACACTGAAACCCTGAAAATATAATTTTCATAGCAGAACATGTGCATAGCAAAGAACATGCTACTCCCCATGCATATGATACAACTACAAGCATGGCACAGAGTTTCTGACACATGGCAACTGTGTTGAGCAGAGGGTTGCAAATGGCCACAAGTGGTCATTGGCCATCATAGCAAATACAGTTAATTCAGGGATGACAATGGTGCAAAAGAAAAGGAATTTCACCACACATTCTGAAAATGAAATGGTTCTGTGATCTGCAAGTAGTTTCACAGTGTCTTGGGAGCAATGACGGAAGGATAGCAGAAATCCATATATGAGAGTTGGATGAGAAAAATGTGCGTGAGGGT